>NC_053026.1:18377342-18508011 GCF_003073215.2 Triticum urartu
GGTATGATTAGCGGGTTTACCAGGGGTGCTATGGATCTGACATATTTGGTCCATAATTTTGTTGAGACTGGACAGTTCATCTCTGGCGCCTTTAGAGGGCGGCTTTTGCTGACCTGGCCGAGAGCTTCTGAAACCAGTGTTTACCGCCATGCTCTTCGGGCTGTCTTCTTTATTCAGGCGCTTATTATTTTTGCTGCGTCATGATTTCCCGTTTTCATCTCTAACTTCGGATGTACTTGGGTCGCTGGTGCTGCATCTGGCTAGCCAGTTGTCCTCACCCGCGCAAAAGCGGGTCATGAGGCTTGTTAATGCTGCCATTGTTCTCGGCTTTTCTTGGCCGAGATGTCTGGCAAGCCATTCGTCACGGACGCTATGCTTAAAAGCTACCAAGGCTTCAGCGTCCGGACAGTCAACTATTTGGTTCTTTTTAGTAAGAAACCTGTTCCAAAGCTTTCGGGCTGACTCTCCGGGCTGTTGAGTTATATGACTCAAATCATCCGCATCCGGAGGTCGGACATAAGTCCCTTGAAAATTTGCCCGAAAAGCGTCTTCGAGCTCTTCCCAGCTTCCAATGGAGTTTTCGGGGAGGCTTTTAAGCCAGTGTCGAGCTGGCCCTTTGAGCTTGAGGGGTAAGTACTTGATGGCGTGGAGATCATCTCCTCGAGCCATATGGATATGGAGGATATAGTCCTCAATCCAGACCCCAGGGTCTGTTGTTCCGTCGTATGCCTCTATGTTTACGGGTTTGAATCCCTTTGGAAATTCATGGTCCAGCACCTCATCAGTGAAACATAGGGGGTGTGCGGCACCCCTGTATCTGGGTGTACCGCGTTGTTCGGATGTTTGTTGTGTTGCATCGTATGCTGGAGCACGCTTGCGTGGTCCATAGATGGATCTGGTTGCGCTGTCCTTTTGATGCGAGACCTCGCGTGGATCGCATATTGGCTTATGTGTGGCGTTGTTTGCCGCTCTATGTTGGCTGTGAGGACGTCTATCTGGCCAGGTGGCCATTTTGATTTTTGGTTGCGGAGGATCTAAGGCCTCCTCATCGAATTCAGGTAGCAACTTCCGCTTCGGGTAGCTCTTGGTGGGGCGACTACCGCCGTACTTCGCTGCTGCGTTGAGTACTTTGCTCCATCTGATTCCGAGTGTGTCTTGTGCAGCCTTGAGTCTTTGCTTCTGCTTTTTTAGACTCCTCACGGTGGCAACAAGCCTTTGACGGGCATTCTGTTGCTTCGGGTGTCTGTCTGGTGTGAGGTCGTCCGGACTATTATCTTTGACAGAGTCAGGTTGTTTGGTTTGATTGTCCGTGCTGCCGTGGTCCGGCGATGGTTCACCATGTTCTAATGCTGGGTCTATATGATCGTTGTTTCTATCGAGGCGGGATTTGGAGCGGCGCTTACGCCGCCTCTTTAACTGCTTCTCGAGGGGACAACCCTTCGTTGCATCCTTCCGTTCCTCGTCGTCGTTTTCTTTTGGTGCGTTCACCATGTATACGTCATGTGATGAAGTGGGCATCCAGTGCCCTGTGGGCAGTGGTTCCTGTTCGTCTCCTGCATCGTCGCCCATACTGTTGATGTCTTCGGAGTCGAGGTCGAGCATGTCGGTTAAGTCACCGACAGTGGCTACTAAGTGGGTGGTGGGTGGGCGGCAAATTTCTTCGTCATCCGCATCCCAATCTTGCCGGACATAGTTCGGCCAGGATCCTCCTGACAAGAAGAGGGACCTTAATGTGTTCAGTATGTCGCCAAGGGGCGAGTGCTGAAAAATATCTGCGGAGGTAAGCTCCATGATCGGCGCCCAATCGGATTCAATAGGATCGGGCGCAGGCGGTTCGGAGTCTGTGGCCGGAGAAAGATCCGGTAGTTTAACAATACGGCTCTCGTGCAAGGTAAGGTCGATGTTCGGCTCGATCACCACTGAGGGTAAGGCCTCCGTGGCGGGGTCCATCCACCCATCCATGGATGGCGCAACTGGCTCCGAATTGAGGGTCGGAGCGGCTGCCGGTGTGATCTCCTGAACACTGTCTGATGGTAGAGCTAAATCGTACTCATCGTGACTGCGTGACACACAAGGCAGAGGCTCGAATCCATCAAAGATCAAGCCTCCGTGGACATCGGCTGTGTAGTTTAAGCTTCCAAACCTGACCTGGTGGCCAGGGGCGTAGCTTTCAATCTGCTCCAGATGGCCAAGCGAATTGGCCCGCAGTGCAAAGCCGCCGAACACAAAGATCTGTCCGGGGAGGAAAGTCTCACCCTGGACTGCATCGCTATCGATGATAGTAGGAGCCATCACGCCTAACGGCGATGACACAGAGGAACTCTCAATGAAAGCACCAATGTCGGTGTCAAAACCGGCGGATCTTGGGTAGGGGGTCCCGAACTGTGCGTCTAAGGCGGATGGTAACAGGAGGCAGGGAACACGATGTTTTACCCAGGTTCGGGCCCTCTTGATGGAGGTAAAACCCTACGTCCTGCTTGATTAATATTGATGATATGAGTAGTACAAGAGTAGATCTACCACGATATCAGAGAGGCTAAACCCTAGAAGCTAGCCTATGCTATGATTGTATGTTGTCCTACGGACTAAAACCCTCCGGTTTATATAGACACCGGAGAGGGCTAGGGTTACACAAGGTCGGTTACAAAGGAGGAGATATACATATCCGTAATGCCTAGCTTGCCTTCCACGCCAAGTAGAGTCCCATCCAGACACGAGACGAAGTCTTCAATCTTGTATCTTCATAGTCTAACAGTCCGGCCAAAGGATATAGTCTGGCTGTCCGGAGACCCCCAAATCCAAGACTCCCTCACCCGCTGTATGGGCTCAATCACATTAGAGGATGTCTTCGGATCCCCGGACAACTTCCGAAGCGAGGAGTTAATCTTCGATATCGTCCCATTCCGCAGCGGCTATCATGCACTGCTCGGACGAACTGCGTTTGCTCGATTCAACGCAGTGCCACACTATGCTTATCTCAAGCTCAATATGCCCGGTCCACGCGGCGTCATAACAGTCAATGGCAATACAAAACGCTCTCTCCGTACAGAAGAGCACACAGGTGCCCTAGTAGTAGAAGTACAAAGCGGCCTTCTCAAGCAGAACCCTCATTCGGCTGCCGAGCCCGCGGACTCCCTTAAGAGGGTCCGAACTACTCTGCAGCAGGAGAGCTCGGCTTGTCAGGAGCTCGACTAGCAATCCGGCCTCCGTCTCAGTCCTGATCAAGTGGTGGCATTTGTGCCGCACATACATAACTACGCACTTAAAATTCCATGGGCATTGACGGAGGCACAGATAACTTGTGACCCATGGCACGGCTCAACCAACATCGGATACACACATGCTTTCACTTTTACTTGTTTTCCTCTCAGGTCTCAATCCCACAGGCCCCATCGGAGGGTCTGGTCATCGGTCCTCTTGTAGGATAAATACACCAAGACGGCGAGAAGCGCGGACATATGGGGAACTTTTTAGGTGATTCCGTTAATGATAACTCTACCTGTTTTCCAGGACCCATATGCAGCTCTCCCCTGGTTTTGGCATGTTAAATAGCCTATTGCTTATTGCACTATTTGTATCAATGCGCCTTGACGTACTAATTACATTACAATGAAAACAGTTTGTAGCTGGAGATTTAGGACCCCAGCTTTTTACCTTTACCTGTTTTCTTTCTCTCTTTTCTTTTTCAGATTCCCTGTGGATAACCCCATCAGGTAGCACCCATACACTTTGGTACGTCTGGCGTTTGCCAGGGGCTTTATAGCACCTTACACTATGGCAAAAAAAGTCCGAACACTTCCTATAAGTATAGTTCGGCACCCCGAATTTAGCATTATATGCATTGGCTCTGAATCATGTCTTTGGTCAATAGTTGGGTTGCCCGGCTCCTGTGCTTGCTACCCTACATTCCGCTACATCGTCTAGGGTAGTAAAGGGAGAACTACTGCGATTGTGTCCTGGTCTAAACCGGATGATCACATTAGTAGAGAAAGCCAAAAACTGACTGTCATGGTGCGGCGAGAGTTGGTCAGCTGTTCGAAGGTCTCAAATCGTTGGAGATTTTTCCGCATATCGCGAAGGATCAGTACTTCCCGACCAGACGCTGACAGCACTCTGGTTCGTATACCAGGGGTTGCGCCTATGTTTTATTATAAAACTCCTATGGCTAAGTGAGGGCGTTCAAGCCGCATAGTCTGGTTGCCTGGTTCGTTGCGCTAAACAACTCCTTCAAGGACCATATAATTGGATCAAGATTGTTTAGATTCCATCCCGAACACCTCTGTACTACCTACGTGAGGGCAGAAGCCGACGACTGGTTAACCCTCAGATTTCATACAACACGGCCGCACAGGAGGAAACAATCAAAACATAATAAAAATTATATATTACAAAGCGGATTTGTTGTCATCATACAAGACAAAATACGAGTGTATTCACTCGAAAATAAGGTCCTGCCCGCACTGCGTGGCTACAATACGAGACCCCTCAAGGACGTCCGCAAATAGCGCTCTGGTGTACGGTGCTCCTTGCCCTTCGACGGCCCCTTGGTCAGCTCGAGGGCGTCCATTTTCGCCCACCACATCTTGCAGCGAGCAAAGGCCATCCGGGCACCTTCAATACAGACCGACCGCTTTACGACCTCAAGTCACGGGGAGGCACTAACAAGCCGCTTCACAAGCCCGAAGTAGCTGTTGGGTACCAGCGCGGCAGGCCATAGCCGGACTATCAGGTCCCTCATGGCCAGCTCGGCTGCCTTGTGCAGCTCGACCAACTGTTTCATCTGGTCGCTGGAGGATACCGGATGTTCTGGTCCAAGATATTGAGACCAGAACAACTTCTTCGTCGAACTCCCTTCCTTGGCTCGGTAGAATTCAGCAACATCAGATACGTTGCGCGGCAAATCCGTAAACGCCCTTGTGGAGCACCAAATTCGGGTAAGCAATAGGAGCGTTCCCTTCATCAACTCGCTTTGCATAATGAAAAACTTACCTGCCGAAATCTTCTTAAGCCGCCCGGAGTTCCTGAAGAGCGCTCTGGGCTTCGGCTCGAGCCTCTTGTGCGCTCTGGCGAGCCTTGGCAAGTTCGGACGCCTGCGTGTTAGAATCACGCTCCAGGGACTCGTACTTCTTAACGGCATCCTGAAGCTCTTGCTGCACCTCGCTGACCCGGGCCTCGTGCTTTTCACGTGCAGCGTGTTCCTTGGCCGCTTTGTCCTCGGCCTCAGCTAATGCCTTCTTGAGGGCCGCCACCTCGGTCATGGCCCCTGGCATAGTCCATGACACTTTAGTCAGCACGAAGTATTCATCCTTCCTAACATACACGCACAGGTTACTGCATAACTTTGTTTTCCTCTAGCTGTGTCTTCACAAGACTAAGCTCTTCCTTGGCTCGCTCCAGGCTCCGCTTCAGTTCGGAGACCTCCGCAGTATGAGCGGCGGCAGCAAGCAGCGACGCCTGCTTATTCACATAGGCATCATATGTTAGACTCCTACAAAACTTGTTTTGATCCTTTGTTCGGCTTCTCTTTCCGAACACCGAACAGAGCATCGGGGACTACTGTCTACGCTGTGATATTCTTTCTACAATTATTATTATCTCAAAGCTTGTTAAAAGGCTAGTGCAGGCTTAGGTCAGTCCACTTTTGGCAGGCTGAACCTTTTTGATCACTGTACCCATGAGGGCACGATGCTCATCTACGATGGAAGCGTCTCGCAGCGCTTCCAGTAGATCCTCCGGTGCCTCTGGTCGGACAGAGGTCACTAGCGTAACAGGCACACCCCCTCCTTTCGGGGAAGGCCGTTCGCTAGACTCCGAAGCCGTACAGGTCTTCGGAATGATATCTGGCTGAGGACCGAATGGAACTCGACCCCCACCATCAGTCTCCATGGGGGTTTCTTCCCCCATGTGTCCGGCGGCCGTGGGGTCACCCTTGGATGCGGCCCTGACAATCTCCGGAGCCTCCCCTTTGTTGGGGAAGGCCCTTTGGGACACCACCTCGTCATCACCCTTGGGCGAGGCAGAGTGAGCAGGTGGCGGCGACATGCTAGCCATCTCCTTTGAGTCTAGCGAGCCCTCTGTCGAGGACTGCAGAGAACCGTCACGGGCCGGACTGCAATGGCATAAATTAAACATATTAATATTGCAAAGGGGAAGGGCCGAACATTTGAACGAGCATAAGGTCTTGGGTACTTACGAAGCGGCCCGAGGCTTGGCCCGGGGCAGTCGTTCCGGACTGCTATCGACATCCCACGCGGAGTTATCCACGAGGGAGCCCTTCCCCCTCTTGGGTGCCTTTGCCTCCAGGTTTGCGGAGGCCACCCTTTTCTTCCTCCCCCCTCAGGGGGGGGAGTTGTCTTCCTCCTCTTCCTCGTCGCCATCTTCCGCGACCGAAGGGTTAGTCTCGTCTTCGAACGATAGTTCCGAAGAATCCTTTCGACGGAGGCCACTCCTGGTCCCCTTGGCTGCCTTTTTGGTCTTCTTCTCTAGCACGTCATAAGGCACCGGGAACAACATTTTCGTCAGGAGTGGGGTCTCTTTGTCTTCGGGTAGCGGGGCTGGACAGTTAATCCGCCTCGCTATGTCGACCCAGGCCTAAGGAAATAATTGATAGGAGAGCTTAGACTTCTTTCTCACAATGCGCTAGTAAAGGTTATTCCTTGAGAGCGTGAAAAAACTTACCGAATTAGCTTGGCGCTTTGAGCTAAGTCCAGGATCCTCGGTTGTAGGTGGTGGCGTCTCGCCGGCCTTGAAGAGCACTTTCCAGATATCCTCGTGCGTTGTGCCAAAGAGCTCTAGCAGCGTCTGGTGCTTGGCCGGATCGAATTCCCATAAATAACAAGTCCGGCGTTGACACGGGAGGATCCGGCGAATGAGCATAACCTGGATCACATTGACAAGCTTAATCTTTCTGGATAGCATGTTCTGGACGCACGTTTGGAGCCCTGTCAGCTCGCCCGGAGCACCCCAGGTTAGGCCCTTCTCTAGCCAGGAGGTGAGCCGCATCAGAACTCCGGATCAGAATTGGGGGGGGCGTGAAGGAAATATGCCCTAGAGGCAATAATAAAGTTATTATTTATTTCCTTATATCATGATAAATGTTTATTATTCATGCTAGAATTGTATTAACCGGAAACATAATACATGTGTGAATACATAGACAAACAAAGTGTCACTAGTATGCCTCTACTTGACTAGCTCGTTAATCAAAGATGGTTATGTTTCCTAACCATGAACAAAGAGTTGTTATTTGATTAACGGGATCACATCATTAGGTGAATGATCTGATTGACATGACCCATTCCATTAGCTTAGCACCCGATCGTTTAGTATGTTGCTATTGCTTTCTTCATGACTTATACATGTTCCTATGACTATGAGATTATGCAACTCCCGTTTGCCGGAGGAACACTTTGTGTGCTATCAAACGTCACAACGTAAATGGGTGATTATAAAGGTGCTCTACAGGTGTCTCCAAAGGTAGATGTTGGGTTGGCGTATTTCGAGATTAGGATTTGTCACTCCGATTGTCGGAGAGGTATCTCTGGGCCCTCTCGATAATGCACATCACATAAGCCTTGCAAGCATTACAACTAATGAGTTAGTTGCGAGATGATGTATTACGGAACGAGTAAAGAGACTTGCCGGTAACGAGATTGAACTAGGTATTGGATACCGGCGATCGAATCTCGGGCAAGTAACATACCGATGACAAAGGGAACAACGTATGTTGTTATGCGGTCTGACCGATAAAGATCTTCGTAGAATATGTAGGAGCCAATATGGGCATTCAGGTCCCGCTATTGGTTATTGACCGAAGATTTTTCTTAGTCATGTCTACATTATTCTCGAACCGTAGGGTCCGCACGCTTAACGTTACGATGACAGTTATTATGTGGTTATGCATTTTGATGTACCGAAGTTAGTTCGGAGTCCCGGATGTGATCACGGACATGATGAGGAGTCTCAAAATGGTCGAGACATAAATATTGATATATTGGATGACTATATTCGGACACCGGAAGCGTTCCGGGGAAGTTTCGGATAAAACCGGAGCACCGGGGGGTTACCGGAACCCCCCGGGGGGTTAATGGGCCTCATGGGCCTAAAGTGGAGAAGAGGAAGGGGCTGCCAGGGCAGGCCGCGCGCCCCCTCTCCCCCTAGTCCGAATTGGACAAGGAGGGAGGGGCGGCGCCCCCCCTTTCCTTCTCTCCTTCCCTCTCTCCTAGTTGGACAAGGAACGGGAGAGGAGTCCTACTCCCGGTAGGAGTAGGACTCCTCCTGCGCGCCTCCTCTAGGGCCGGCCGCACCCCCCCTTGGATCCTTTATATACAGAGGCAGGGGGCACCCTAGAATACACAAGTTGATCTTCGTGATCGTTCCTTAGCCGTGTGCGGTGCCCCCCTCCACCATATTCCACCTCGATCATATCGTTGTAGTGCTTAGGCGAAGCCCTGCGTCGGTAGAACATCATCATCGTCACCACGCTGTTGTGCTGACGGAACTCATCCCCGAAGCTTTGCTGGATCGGAGCCCGGGGAGCGTCATCGAGCTGTACGTGTGCTAAGAACTCAGAGGTGCCGGAGTAACGGTGCTTGGATCGGTCGGATCGGAAGACGTACGACTACTTCCTCTACGTTGCGTCAACGCTTCCGCTTCAGTCTACGAGGGTACGTAGACAACACTCTCCCCTCTCGTTGCTATGCATCACCATGATCTTGCGTGTGCGTAGGAAAAATTTTGAAATTACTACGTTACCCAACAGTGGTATCCGAGCCTAGGTTTTATGTGTTGATGTTATATGCACGAGTAGAACACAAGTGAGTTGTGGGCGATATAAGTCATACTGCTTACTATCATGTCATACTTTGGTTCGGCGGTATTGTTGGACGAAGTGGCCTGGACCAACATTACGCGTACGCTTACGCGAGACCGGTTCTCCCGACGTGCTTTGCACAGAGGTGGCTTGCGGGTGACAGTTTCTCCAACTTTAGTTGAACCAAGTGTGGCTACACCCGGTCCTTGCGAAGGTTAAAACAGCACCAACTTGACAAACTATCGTTGTGGTTTTGATGCGTAGGTAAGATTGGTTCTTGCTTAAGCCCGTAGCAGCCACGTAAAACTTGCAACAACAAAGTAGAGGACGTCTAACTTGTTTTTGCAGGGCATGTTGTGATGTGATATGGTCAAGACATGATGCTAAATTTTATTGTATGAGATGATCATGTTTTGTAACCGAGTTATCGGCAACTGGCAGGAGCCATATGGTTGTCGCTTTATTGTATGCAATGCAATCGCGCTGTAATGCTTTACTTTATCACTAAGTGGTAGCGATAGTCGTGGAAGCATAAGATTGGCGAGACGACAACGATGCTACGATGGAGATCAAGGTGTCGCGCCGGTGACGATGGTGATCACGATGGTGCTTCGGAGATGGAGATCACAAGCACAAGATGATGATGGCCATATCATATCACTTATATTGATTGCATGTGATGTTTATCTTTTATGCATCTTATCTTGCTTTGATTGACGGTAGCATTATAAGATGATCTCTCACTAATTATCAAGAAGTGTTCTCCCTGAGTATGCACCGTTGCGAAAGTTCTTCGTGCTGAGACACCACGTTATGATCGGGTGTGATAGGCTCTACGTTCAAATACAACGGGTGCAAAACAGTTGCACTAAGCGGAATACTCAGGTTATACTGGATGAGCCAAGCATATACAGATATGGCCTCAGAACACGGAGACCGAAAGGTCGAGCGTGAATCATATAGTAGATATGATCAACATAATGATGTTCACCAATGAAATTACTCCATCTCACGTGATGATCAGACATGGTTTAGTTGATTTGGATCACGTAATCACTTAGAGGATTAGAGGGATGTCTATCTAAGTGGGAGTTCTTTTAGTAAATTAATTGAACCTAAATTTATCATGAAACTTAGTACCTGATAGTATCTTGCTTGTTTATGTTTGATTGTAGATAGATGGCTCGTGCTGTTGTTCCGTTGAATTTTAATGCGTTCCTTGAGAAAGCAAAGTTGAAAGATGATTATCCTCATTGCTGCACAGAAGAATTACGTCCTGGAAGCACCACTGGGTGCCAGGCCTGCTGCTGGAGCAACACCAGATGTTATGAACGTCTGGCAGAGCAAAGCTGATGACTACTTGATAGTTCAGTGTGCCATGCTTTACGGCTTAGAATCGGGACTTCAACGGCGTTTTGAACGTCATGGAGCATATGAGATGTTCCAGGAGTTGAAGTTAATATTTCAAGCAAATGCCCGGATTGAGAGATATGAAGTCTCCAATAAGTTCTATAGCTGCAAGATGGAGGAGAACAGTTCTGTCAGTGAGCATATACTCAAAATGTCTGGGTATAATAATCACTTGATTCAATTGGGAGTTAATCTTCCAGATGATTGCATCATTGACAGAATTCTCCAATCACTGCCACCAAGCTACAAGAGCTTCGTGATGAACTATAATATGCAAGGGATGAATAAGACTATTCCCGAGCTCTTCGCAATGCTGAAAGCTGCGGAGGTAGAAATCAAGAAGGAGCATCAAGTGTTGATGGTCAATAAGACCACTAGTTTCAAGAAAAAGGGAAAAGGGAAGAAGAAGGGGAACTTCAAGAAGAACGGCAAACAAGTTGCTGCTCAAGAGAAGAAACCCAAGTCTGGACCTAAGCCTGAAACTGAGTGCTTCTACTGCAAGCAGACTGGTCACTGGAAGCGGAACTGCCCCAAGTATTTGGCGGATAATAAGGATGGCAAGGTGAACAAAGGTATATGTGATATACATGTTATTGATGTGTACCTTACTAATGCTCGCAGTAGCACCTAGGTATTTGATACTGGTTCTGTTGCTAATATTTGCAACTCGAAACAGGGACTACGGATTAAGCGAAGATTGGCTAAGGACGAGGTGACGATGCGCATGGGAAACGGTTCCAAAGTCGATGTGATCGCGGTTGGCACGCTACCTCTACATCTACCTTCGGGATTAGTATTAGACCTAAATAATTGTTACTTGGTGCCAGCGTTGAGCATGAACATTATATCTGGATCTTGTTTAATGCGAGACGGTTATTCATTTAAATCAGAGAATAATGGTTGTTCTATTTATATGAGTAATATCTTTTATGGTCATGCACCCTTAAGGAGTGGTCTATTTTTGTTGAATCTCGATAGTAGTGACACACATATTCATAGTGTTGAAGCCAAAAGATGCAGAGTTGATAATGATGGTGCAACTTATTTGTGGCACTGCCGTTTAGGTCATATCGGTGTAAAGCGCATGAAGAAACTCCATACTGATGGACTTTTGAAACCACTTGATTATGAATCACTTGGTACTTCCGAACCGTGCCTCATGGGCAAGATGACTAAAACACCGTTCTCCGGTACTATGGAGAGAGCAACAGATTTGTTGGAAATCATACATACAGATGTATGTGGTCCGATGAATATTGAGGCTCGTGGCGGATATCGTTATTTTCTCACCTTCACAGATGACTTAAGCAGATATGGGTATATCTACTTAATGAAACATAAGTCTTAAACGTTTGAAAAGTTCAAAGAATTTCAGAGTGAAGTTGAAAATCATCGTAACAAGAAAATAAAGTTTCTATGATCTGATCGTGGAGGAGAATATTTGAGTTACGAGTTTGGTGTACATTTGAAAAATTGTGGAATAGTTTCGCAACTCACGCCACCCGGAACACCACAGCGTAATGGTGTGTCCGAACGTCGTAATCGTACTTTACTAGATATGGTGCGATCTATGATGTCTCTTACTGATTTACCGCTATCGTTTTGGGGATACGCTCTAGAGACGGCCGCATTCATGTTAAATAGGGCACCATCAAAATCCATTGAGACGACGCCTTATGAACTATGGTTTGGCAAGAAACCAAAGTTGTCATTTCTGAAAGTTTGGGGCTGCGATGCTTATGTGAAAAAACTTCAACCTAATAAGCTCGAACCCAAATCGGAGAAATGTGTCTTCGTAGGATATCCAAAGGAAACTATTGGATACACCTTCTATCACAGATCCGAAGGCAAGACTTTTGTTGCTAAATTCGGAAACTTTCTGGAGAAGGAGTTTCTCTCGAAAGAAGTGAGTGGGAGGAAAGTAGAACTTGACGAGGTAACTGTACCTGCCCCCTTATTGGAAAGTAGTACATCACAGAAAACTGTTTCAGTGACACCTACACCAGTTAGTGAGGAAGCTAATGATGATGATCATGAAACTTTAGATCAAGATACTACTGAACCTCGTAGATCAACCAGAGTGAGATCCGCGCCAGAGTGGTACGGTAATCCTGTTCTGGAAGTCATGCTACTAGATCATGATGAACCTACGAACTATGAAGAAGCGATGGTGAGCCCAGATTCCGCAAAATGGCTTGAAGCCATGAAATCTGAGATGGGATCCATGTATGAGAACAAAGTATGGACTTTGGTTGACTTGCCCGATGATCGACAAGCAATTGAGAATAAATGGATCTTCAAGAAGAAGACTGACGCTGACGGTAATATTACTGTCTACAAAGCTCGACTTGTCGCAAAAGGTTTTTGGCAAGTTCAAGGGATTGACTACGATGAGACCTTCTCACCCGTAGCGATGCTTAAGTCTGTCCGAATCATGTTAGCAATTGCCGCATTTTATGATTATGAAATTTGGCAGATGGGTGTCAAAACTGCATTCCTGAATGGATTTCTGGAAGAAGAGTTGTATATGATGCAACCAAAAGGTTTTGTCGATCCAAAGGGAGCTAACAAAGTGTGCAAGCTCCAGCGATCCATTTATGGACTGGTGCAAGCCTCTCGGAGTTGGAATAAATGCTTTGATAGTGTGATCAAAGCATTTGGTTTTATACAGACTTTTGGAGAAGCCTGTATTTACAAGAAAGTGAGTGGGAGCTCTGTAGCATTTCTGATATTATATGTGGATGACATATTACTAATTGGAAATGATATAGAATTTCTGGATAGCATAAAGGGATACTTGAATAAAAGTTTTTCAATGAAAGACCTCGGTGAAGCTGCTTACATATTAGGCATTAAGATCTATAGAGATAGATCAAGACGCTTAATTGGACTTTCACAAAGCACATACCTTGACAAAGTTTTGAAGAAGTTCAAAATGGATCAAGCAAACAAAGGGTTCTTGCCTGTGTTACAAGGTGTGAAATTGAGTAAGACTCAATGCCCGACCACTGCAGAAGATAGAGAGAAAATGAAAGATGTTCCCTATGCTTCAGCCATAGGCTCTATCATGTATGCAATGCTGTGTACCAGACCTGATGTGTGCCTTGCTATAAGTTTAGCAGGGAGGTACCAAAGTAATCCAGGAGTGGATCACTGGACAGTGGTCAAGAACATCCTGAAATACCTGAAAAGGACTAAGGATATGTTTCTCATATATGGAGGTGACAAAGAGCTCATCGTAAAAGGTTACGTTGATGCAAGCTTTGACACTGATCCGGACGATTCTAAATCGCAAACCGGATACGTGTTTACATTAAACGGTGGAGCTGTCAGTTGGTGCAGTTCTAAACAAAGCGTCGTAGCGGGATCTACATGTGAAGCTGAGTACATAGCTGCTTCGGAAGCAGCAAATGAAGGAGTCTAGATGAAGGAGTTCATATCCGATCTAGGTGTCATACCTAGTGCATCGGGTCCAATGAAAATCTTTTGTGATAATACTGGTGCAATTGCCTTGGCAAAGGAATCCAGATTTCACAAAAGAACCAAACACATCAAGAGACGCTTCAATTCCATCCGGGATCTAGTCCAGGTGGGAGACATAGAGATTTGCAAGATACATACGGATCTGAATGTTGCAGACCCGTTGACTAAGCCTCTTCCACGAGCAAAACATGATCAGCACCAAAGCTCCATGGGTGTTAGAATCATTACTGTGTAATCTAGATTATTGACTCTAGTGCAAGTGGGAGACTGAAGGAAATATGCCCTAGAGGCAATAATAAAGTTATTATTTATTTCCTTATATCATGATAAATGTTTATTATTCATGCTAGAATTGTATTAACCGGAAACATAATACATGTGTGAATACATAGACAAACAAAGTGTCACTAGTATGCCTCTACTTGACTAGCTCGTTAATCAAAGATGGTTATGTTTCCTAACCATGAACAAAGAGTTGTTATTTGATTAACGGGATCACATCATTAGGTGAATGATCTGATTGACATGACCCATTCCATTAGCTTAGCACCCGATCGTTTAGTATGTTGCTATTGCTTTCTTCATGACTTATACATGTTCCTATGACTATGAGATTATGCAACTCCCGTTTGCCGGAGGAACACTTTGTGTGCTATCAAACGTCACAACGTAAATGGGTGATTATAAAAGTGCTCTACAGGTGTCTCCAAAGGTACATGTTGGGTTGGCGTATTTCGAGATTAGGATTTGTCACTCCGATTGTCGGAGAGGTATCTCTGGGCCCTCTCGATAATGCACATCACATAAGCCTTGCAAGCATTACAACTAATGAGTTAGTTGCGAGATGATGTATTACGGAACGAGTAAAGAGACTTGCCGGTAACGAGATTGAACTAGGTATTGGATACCGGCGATCGAATCTCGGGCAAGTAACATACCGATGACAAAGGGAACAACGTATGTTGTTATGCGGTCTGACCGATAAAGATCTTCGTAGAATATGTAGGAGCCAATATGGGCATTCAGGTCCCGCTATTGGTTATTGACCGAAGATTTTTCTTAGTCATGTCTACATTATTCTCGAACCGTAGGGTCCGCACGCTTAACGTTACGATGACAGTTATTATGTGGTTATGCATTTTGATGTACCGAAGTTAGTTCGGAGTCCCGGATGTGATCACGGACATGATGAGGAGTCTCAAAATGGTCGAGACATAAATATTGATATATTGGATGACTATATTCGGACACCGGAAGCGTTCCGGGGAAGTTTCGGATAAAACCGGAGCACCGGGGGGTTACCGGAACCCCCCGGGGGGTTAATGGGCCTCATGGGCCTAAAGTGGAGAAGAGGAAGGGGCTGCCAGGGCAGGCCGCGCGCCCCCTCTCCCCCTAGTCCGAATTGGACAAGGAGGGAGGGGCGGCGCCCCCCCTTTCCTTCTCTCCTTCCCTCTCTCCTAGTTGGACAAGGAACGGGAGAGGAGTCCTACTCCCGGTAGGAGTAGGACTCCTCCTGCGCGCCTCCTCTAGGGCCGGCCGCACCCCCCCTTGGATCCTTTATATACAGAGGCAGGGGGCACCCTAGAATACACAAGTTGATCTTCGTGATCGTTCCTTAGCCGTGTGCGGTGCCCCCCTCCACCATATTCCACCTCGATCATATCGTTGTAGTGCTTAGGCGAAGCCCTGCGACGACAGAACATCAACATCGTCACCACGCCGTCGTGCTGACGGAACTCTTCCCCGACACTTTGCTGGATCGGAGCCCGGGGAGCGTCATCGAGCTGTACGTGTGCTAAGAACTCAGAGGTGCCGGAGTAACGGTGCTTGGATCGGTCGGATCGGAAAGACGTACGACTACTTCCTCTACGTTGCGTCAACGCTTCCGCTTCAGTCTACGAGGGTACGTAGACAACACTCTCCCCTCTCGTTGCTATGCATCACCATGATCTTGCGTGTGCGTAGGAAAAATTTTGAAATTACTACGTTACCCAACAGTGGTATCCGAGCCTAGGTTTTATGTGTTGATGTTATATGCACGAGTAGAACACAAGTGAGTTGTGGGCGATATAAGTCATACTGCTTACTATCATGTCATACTTTGGTTCGGCGGTATTGTTGGACGAAGTGGCCTGGACCAACATTACGCGTACGCTTACGCGAGACCGGTTCTCCCGACGTGCTTTGCACAGAGGTGGCTTGCGGGTGACAGTTTCTCCAACTTTAGTTGAACCAAGTGTGGCTACACCCGGTCCTTGCGAAGGTTAAAACAGCACCAACTTGACAAACTATCGTTGTGGTTTTGATGCGTAGGTAAGATTGGTTCTTGCTTAAGCCCGTAGCAGCCACGTAAAACTTGCAACAACAAAGTAGAGGACGTCTAACTTGTTTTTGCAGGGCATGTTGTGATGTGATATGGTCAAGACATGATGCTAAATTTTATTGTATGAGATGATCATGTTTTGTAACCGAGTTATCGGCAACTGGCAGGAGCCATATGGTTGTCGCTTTATTGTATGCAATGCAATCGCGCTGTAATGCTTTACTTTATCACTAAGTGGTAGCGATAGTCGTGGAAGCATAAGATTGGCGAGACGACAACGATGCTACGATGGAGATCAAGGTGTCGCGCCGGTGACGATGGTGATCACGATGGTGCTTCGGAGATGGAGATCACAAGCACAAGATGATGATGGCCATATCATATCACTTATATTGATTGCATGTGATGTTTATCTTTTATGCATCTTATCTTGCTTTGATTGACGGTAGCATTATAAGATGATCTCTCACTAATTATCAAGAAGTGTTCTCCCTGAGTATGCACCGTTGCGAAAGTTCTTCGTGCTGAGACACCACGTTATGATCGGGTGTGATAGGCTCTACGTTCAAATACAACGGGTGCAAAACAGTTGCACTAAGCGGAATACTCAGGTTATACTGGATGAGCCAAGCATATACAGATATGGCCTCAGAACACGGAGACCGAAAGGTCGAGCGTGAATCATATAGTAGATATGATCAACATAATGATGTTCACCAATGAAATTACTCCATCTCACGTGATGATCAGACATGGTTTAGTTGATTTGGATCACGTAATCACTTAGAGGATTAGAGGGATGTCTATCTAAGTGGGAGTTCTTTTAGTAAATTAATTGAACCTAAATTTATCATGAAACTTAGTACCTGATAGTATCTTGCTTGTTTATGTTTGATTGTAGATAGATGGCTCGTGCTGTTGTTCCGTTGAATTTTAATGCGTTCCTTGAGAAAGCAAAGTTGAAAGATGATTATCCTCATTGCTGCACAGAAGAATTACGTCCTGGAAGCACCACTGGGTGCCAGGCCTGCTGCTGGAGCAACACCAGATGTTATGAACGTCTGGCAGAGCAAAGCTGATGACTACTTGATAGTTCAGTGTGCCATGCTTTACGGCTTAGAATCGGGACTTCAACGGCGTTTTGAACGTCATGGAGCATATGAGATGTTCCAGGAGTTGAAGTTAATATTTCAAGCAAATGCCCGGATTGAGAGATATGAAGTCTCCAATAAGTTCTATAGCTGCAAGATGGAGGAGAACAGTTCTGTCAGTGAGCATATACTCAAAATGTCTGGGTATAATAATCACTTGATTCAATTGGGAGTTAATCTTCCAGATGATTGCATCATTGACAGAATTCTCCAATCACTGCCACCAAGCTACAAGAGCTTCGTGATGAACTATAATATGCAAGGGATGAATAAGACTATTCCCGAGCTCTTCGCAATGCTGAAAGCTGCGGAGGTAGAAATCAAGAAGGAGCATCAAGTGTTGATGGTCAATAAGACCACTAGTTTCAAGAAAAAGGGAAAAGGGAAGAAGAAGGGGAACTTCAAGAAGAACGGCAAACAAGTTGCTGCTCAAGAGAAGAAACCCAAGTCTGGACCTAAGCCTGAAACTGAGTGCTTCTACTGCAAGCAGACTGGTCACTGGAAGCGGAACTGCCCCAAGTATTTGGCGGATAATAAGGATGGCAAGGTGAACAAAGGTATATGTGATATACATGTTATTGATGTGTACCTTACTAATGCTCGCAGTAGCACCTAGGTATTTGATACTGGTTCTGTTGCTAATATTTGCAACTCGAAACAGGGACTACGGATTAAGCGAAGATTGGCTAAGGACGAGGTGACGATGCGCATGGGAAACGGTTCCAAAGTCGATGTGATCGCGGTTGGCACGCTACCTCTACATCTACCTTCGGGATTAGTATTAGACCTAAATAATTGTTACTTGGTGCCAGCGTTGAGCATGAACATTATATCTGGATCTTGTTTAATGCGAGACGGTTATTCATTTAAATCAGAGAATAATGGTTGTTCTATTTATATGAGTAATATCTTTTATGGTCATGCACCCTTAAGGAGTGGTCTATTTTTGTTGAATCTCGATAGTAGTGACACACATATTCATAGTGTTGAAGCCAAAAGATGCAGAGTTGATAATGATGGTGCAACTTATTTGTGGCACTGCCGTTTAGGTCATATCGGTGTAAAGCGCATGAAGAAACTCCATACTGATGGACTTTTGGAACCACTTGATTATGAATCACTTGGTACTTCCGAACCGTGCCTCATGGGCAAGATGACTAAAACACCGTTCTCCGGTACTATGGAGAGAGCAACAGATTTGTTGGAAATCATACATACAGATGTATGTGGTCCGATGAATATTGAGGCTCGTGGCGGATATCGTTATTTTCTCACCTTCACAGATGACTTAAGCAGATATGGGTATATCTACTTAATGAAACATAAGTCTTAAACGTTTGAAAAGTTCAAAGAATTTCAGAGTGAAGTTGAAAATCATCGTAACAAGAAAATAAAGTTTCTATGATCTGATCGTGGAGGAGAATATTTGAGTTACGAGTTTGGTGTACATTTGAAAAATTGTGGAATAGTTTCGCAACTCACGCCACCCGGAACACCACAGCGTAATGGTGTGTCCGAACGTCGTAATCGTACTTTACTAGATATGGTGCGATCTATGATGTCTCTTACTGATTTACCGCTATCGTTTTGGGGATACGCTCTAGAGACGGCCGCATTCATGTTAAATAGGGCACCATCAAAATCCATTGAGACGATCCTTCTCTCCTTCCCTCTCTCCTAGTTGGACAAGGAACGGGAGAGGAGTCCTACTCCCGGTAGGAGTAGGACTCCTCCTGCGCGCCTCCTCTAGGGCCGGGCGCACCCCCCCTTGGATCCTTTATATACGGAGGCAGGGGGCACCCTAGAACACACAAGTTGATCTTCGTGATCGTTCCTTAGCCGTGTGCGGTGCCCCCCTCCACCATATTCCACCTCGATCATATCGTTGTAGTGCTTAGGCGAAGCCCTGCGTCGGTAGAACATCATCATCGTCACCACGCCGTTGTGCTGACGGAACTCATCCCCGAAGCTTTGTTGGATCGGAGCCTGGGGAGCGTCATCGAGCTGTACGTGTGCTAAGAACTCGGAGGTGCCGGAGTAACGGTGCTTGGATCGGTCGGATCGGAAAGATGTACGACTACTTCCTCTATGTTGCGTCAACGCTTCCGCTTCGGTCTACGAGGGTACGTAGACAACACTCTCCCCTCTCGTTGCTATGCATCACCATGATCTTGCGTGTGCGTAGGAATTTTTTTGAAATTACTACGTTACCCAACAGCCATCCAGTTAGTGTCGCGCGGCTCGGTGATGTAGAACCACCCTGATTGCCACCCCTTCACCGTCTCCACGAAAGAACCCTCGAGCCAGGTGATGTTGGGCATCTTACCCAACATAGCTCCTCCGCACTCTGCCTGTTGGCCTCTCACCACCTTTGGCTTCACATTAAAGGTCTTCAACCATAGGCCGAAGTGAGGTGGAATGCGGAGAAAGGCCTCGCACACGACTATAAATGTCGAGATGTTGAGGATAAAGTTAGGGGCTAGATCATGGAAGTCTATCCCATAATCAAACATCAATCCACGAACAAACGGGTGGAGAGGGAATCCCAGCCCGCGGATAAAATGCGTGAGGAACACCACTCTCTCCTGAGGCTCGGGGGTGGGGACGATCTGTCCCTCGGCCGGGAGTCGGTGAACGATCTCCTTGGCTAGGTATCCGGCCTCTCGGAGCTCCTCTATATTTTCCCTCTTAATGGAGGAGGTCATCCACTTGCCACCGGCTCCGGATCCGGACATGGTTGGGTGCTGGTTTGAATGAGGACTTGGGCGTTGGAGCTCGAGGACGGAGAGGCAGGAGGAAAGCATGGGGGAAGAAGGAGGAATCTTATCTCCTTATAAGGGCGGTGAATATCGAACGCCCCCCATTCGCCTGCTCCCAAGGCTGTGTAAACGGCACGGTTGGGTTACCCACACCCGTATTGATGAGAATCCTGTGATAAGGGGACACGATCTCTGCTTTGACAAGACGTGCCAATGACAACCGCGTCTCGAAACGTGGGGTGAAAAATGGTTTGAAATTATAACCGAACAAGCATGACGTCACATTACTAAAGTTGTCAGCGGATGGGACTCGTGTGTTATTATATTCTCTCTACGGATGTGTGCGGTGTGTGTTACAGGTCCGGACACAATCAATTTGTCTGAAGACTATTCGGGAGTTCGGAAGAAGGAACCTGCCTTGCAATGCCGAAGACAGCACTACGCGCTGGATACCTTGTCATTGAAGCCAGGTTCAGGGGCTACTGAGGGAGTCCTGGACTAAGGGTCCTCGGGCGTCCGGCCTGTTATCTATGGGCCGGACTGATGGGCTGTGAAGATATGAAGACCGAAGACTATACCCGTGTCTGGATGGGACTCTCCTTGGCGTGGAAGGGAAGCTTGGCGAACAACTATGAAGATTCCATATTATGTAACCGACTCTATGTAACCCTAGATCCCCCGGTGTCTATATAAACTGGAGGACTTAGTCCGGATAGGGGATACTCAATATCTTAGTCATACAGGCTAGACTTCTAGGGTTTAGCCATTACGATCTCGTGGTAGATCAACTCTTGTAATACTCATATTCATCTATTTCAATCAAGCAGGACGTAGGGTATTACCTCCATCAAGAGGGCCCGAACCTGGGTAAAACTTCGTGTCCCTTGTCTCCTATTACCATCAACCTTAGACACACAGTTCAGGACCCCCTACCCGAGATCCGCCGGTTTTGACACCGACACCCATTTCCAGGTTCAGTGCCAAGGATCTCATTATGGGGTGCACGAAGGCACTAGCGCCTCTGCTTCCATTTTTCTTTCGAAGTTCTGCTAACCAATTATCCACTGATAAGATGACTTTGCTTCCAACTAGCCACTGAAAGTTGTGGCCATTTAATGTCACCTTCTACGTTTGAGACAGGTCAAACTGTAACCTTCCAATGTTGTCGTTTGGTAGCTTAGGATGCTTTATGTTTTGTTGATCTACAGAGTGACTATCTGAGAGCTGTGTCGAACTTTCTTATTACAGTTTGGAACTTCTCTAAAAATCTCTAAAAATGCCAGTTGATTCTTAATGTTTTATCCTTATCAGTCCTAAAAACCCCAGAGCATCCGTCCAACTTTGTATCAAGATATACTATGTTGCTTCTGTAAAATTATGTATGCTTGTATGTGCAGAAACATGTTACAGTTGCCTCTTCGATTTCTTGTGGTGAGGATGTTTGTGCTTGCACATATTCAACAGTGCTCTCTCCTGGCTATTTTGGTTGATGTCCACGAATGGACAAAAATTATATGGAAAATGTTCTATTATTACTAGCATATAAGTACAGAAAAAAGTTGAACACAACGTCCCAAATAAGTTTGGAAAAAAAGCTCAAACAAAAAAACCATGGAAATTCAAAATGTTAAAAGTTCAAGTGGTAAAATGAGAGAAATCCAGAATATCGTCGCAAAACAATGTTGAGCTCAAAAGAAAACAAAAAACATTTTTGTTTTACTAAAAATATCATTCAGTTCAACGGTATAAACTATGCAAGTTCGGGCATGATGATACCATTGAGAAGTTATGAAAAAAAAATATACCAAAAATACAGAGTAAAGTCTAGTATATGAAAACGCGCTCAGTACAAAATCATATAGACATCAGTTCAAGTACTCTTTTTCCGAAACAATTCAAAACTACTGTGAAAAATACCTCAGTACAAACACACAAATAGATCAGTACAAGTACTCTATTTTCGATCAGAAAAACAACATGATGAGTCTCACCGTATTTAAAATTACTCTTCAACGGTTGTGAATTTCAGAAAATATTCAACATGGCTAAGTTTAGCATTTTTGATATCTTTCTAACGGTATACTATTTGCCCCATTTCAACAAACTTTTTTAAAAAAATGTGTTCGAAATCAAATTTGACCATATTCAAATTTGAGTTTAAACTGTAAGGAATTAGATATATATATATATATATACAAAAAAGTTGCGCATTTTCCATAGCTTTCCAATGTCGTATCATTTTCGTCAATCCGACCAACCCTTTGCAAAAAATGCGAAAATACGTTCCGCCCAAAATTTCACCTTTTTCAAATTACTTTTAAATTGTATAGAATTTGAAAAAATAATAGATATATGGAAGAAGCGGATTTTCACCAGCTTTCCAATGCCATCTTATTTGCACAATTCCGACAAACCATTTGAAAACTAAGTCCAAAATACGATTCGCGTTTCCGGTTTTGAGAAAAATGGTTTTTTCAAAACTGCTTTTAAACCATAATGATGTTGTAAAAAATTCATACATACTTGTAATGTAGCTGTCAAGAGCTTTCCAACGATATATTACACGCCTCATTCTGACCAAAAAAAATCACAAGTTTTTTTTGAACTAGATAGGCTGATAAGTTCGACAAGATGAAAATCATCAGTACAACCGCCTGAAACCGTCAGTTCAAATAGGGTAACAGAATAATATTCTGTTAGGCGAAATAGAATAGCCCAAATGTGTGTGTGTGTGTGTGTGATATTTGTGTTTTGAAAATGCACGGAAATAACATAAAACGGATAAAACAGTGGCAATACAGGCTTTTTGCCATTTGTCAGCGGACGGCAAAGACCTTTGCCGTCGATAGGCAAACGGCAAAGGGGACACGTGACAACAACCCGTACAACCTGAGAGCACCAGGTCTGACCCATTTGGTCATTATGCCATCTGTTGGTAGACGACAAAGACATACAAGGCAGACAGCAAAGTCTTAGAAGGAGTGACATGCAGGCAAAGCCATGCTAAAGTCATATGGCAGACAGCAAAGGGCTCTGGTTTTTTGGCGTCAGTTGGCGGATGGCAAAATCTGCCTTTAGCCACCTAACGGGGCTAACAACTATTTTTTGCCATCCAAGATCTTTGGCGTCTACTTGGCCAAGAAAGCGAACGACAAACTTTGCCATCCGTTGTCTTTATGCAGACAACAAACAATGTCATTACCGGAGCTTACTGTGATGGATTTGTTTGCCGTCTGTGACAGACTGCAAAGTGGTTTGCCGTCTTGTAGTGCGACAGGCGCCGATGAGAGGATCTAAAACCCTAACGAGAGGGGAAACCCTATAGTTTGTATTAGTTTTTTTTTTCTTGAGGTATAGTTTTGTACTGTATCTAGTTGAACCCGAATGGGCTTATGGCGCCATATGGGCTTGCAGCCTGCTAGAGCAAACGGAAGAAGAATGAAGGGGAAGCTCCGTCAGCTCCGGCTTCTTTTCCTGGGAAACCCTTGAACCCTTTCTCCCCGCCGTCTCCTCCCCTCCCCTCCCCACCCCACCCCCACTGCCCACGCGAGCGGCGGCGATGGCCAAGAAGCTCGGGAAGAAGGCCCGCAAGTTCGCCCACAAGCACCTCCAGGGCGGTGCCAAGCGCAGCCGCAAGCTCCGCTCCCAGTTCAACCGCCGCACCCGCAAAGGCCCGTGCTTTCCCCCGCCGCCGCCGCCCCCTCTGCCAAGTGTTTGTTTGTTTGGGTTCCGCGGCGTGCTGATTCGAGCTTCTCCCTTTTGTTTTCTCATCAGATGGGAAGGGCCGGGAGGACGACAACCGCCTGGACGGCGACGGCGGCAGCGAGGAGACCCGCCGCAACGACCCCACCATGTATATTCATCGTACCCTCCACTGCTCGTGCTCTGTTATTTACATAGCTTTGGTGGGAGCGCACATTGAGTAATTTTGCTGCAATGTTACCTACAGCCATTTGACTAAACCTTGCTTGCAAATTTGGATATGTTGCGGATGTAGATTTCATGTTGTGTCTCTATTTACCGTAAAAATTCATTCATGATAATACTGTTTGGTAATGCATTGATTTTTAGGTCTTTCTTTCTTTTATTTATTGAACTAAGCTCAATATGCTTTTCCTTTAGGAACATGAACGATGATGTAGCTACTTTGGCTAACTGTTTAGAGTTTCCAGAAGATGAGAATGAATTAGATGGGGATCTATCCGACAGTGATGGCTATCTTTCAGAGGTATGTTTGCCATTCTTCTATCAAGTCTCTTATTCATCTTTGGCAAGCAATATACATTTAGGAATAGTCACACCCACCATAGCTTTCGCACTCGTTTCGTATTTTAACGTGATGTTTCTATCCATGCCAAGCTCAAACATATACAAATTTACCATCATCCACAGTTCATGCTCAGCCCACAACTACCAAATTTGTCTTACAGTTCTGTGGGCAGTGCTTCGACTTCTGTGCAGAACCTTCTCAAGAATTTTGTTTGGGGGGTCTTTTCTTTTTTGATGTCAAATTGGCAAGTAGCTCTAGAACTTGATTAATCTCTCCGGTTGGAAGGAGCAACTTGGTTGTTCCACTCCCTTTTTTTTGTGATTTCTTCTAGACTGTTGGGTTGGAAATATTTTTCATAATCTGACTGAGGTGCTTAGATCAGTTTAAAACCACTGAATAATATCCAAGGATGATTGCATATTGTCTGTTGGCAATATGTGCACAAGTTTGTACATTATGTGGTTACTATGTTAGTGTGTAATTGCTCTGCAAGTAACTTTTGCACATCAGAAACTGCCGATTATTTGTTTTTTTTTTCAAAATCAGTTGTGTGATTCTATCTACTATTTGTAGTGCTATTGCTTAGTGGCCCTTATAAACTGATCCTTGATGCTTGAAATGCAGGATCTTGAGTGTGTGTACTACTCTGACAGTGATGATGATAATGTTATGAAAGGTAAATTGTATTGTTGTTAACACATATTGAATTTTGTGGTGTGATAGTTTCTAAGCATCAGAATATTTCTTGCAGAGTGTATTGTACAAGATGATCTCGACGAACAGAACAATGAGATGCGCTTGGCTGTAAAAAAGCAAAAGAAAAAGTTGAAGAAGTTGTTGGATAAGGTGAATAGCTGAAAATTGCCTTTAGGTCTTGCCGTCTTACTTGCTGGATATATATTGCTTGGTTTGGTTGCGGGTCTGTAGTTATGTCATGTGTGGACACGCCTCTCTTATAATCTGGTCTCACGATATAATCGTTGTAGATCGGTTTTTGATTAGTGCGGGCTTTCTAGATTTTTAGATTAATGTGCGAATTTCTATCCCTCGAAGCAAACATGAAACATTGAACCACACAAGTTGTTATAGATATATAGGTTACTGCTAGCTATGCTTCTGAATGTTGATCTCATCTAGGAACAAATGATGTTAGACTTTATATTATCTGTCTTTTCTGGAATTCTTTGGCTGCATTGTGCCACCTAGGTGATTTCTATCAGGATTGAGAGTGTTTGTTATATTTGTAGGACCCTAAGTTTGCAAACTTCCTTGAGAAATGGCAATTGGAATTGGTGAACTATGAAAGTAAAGAAGTAAGTTTTACTTATTATTTCTGCTTTATATACTGCAATTCATGTACATCCTTTTTACAATGTACTTCTCGTACCATAAATGATCTCATAAAATAGTTTTTCTTTTGCTACTATTCTGTTCAAATCTTCAATAGGATTCAGATGAACAAGATGAGATGGATTCTGTGGACAACGGGGTCAATTCTGGTGATAAAGATCCTCCAAGTGATAAGATCCTTACAAGCAAGACAATAAGTGAATGGTGTCAACTAGTCTTAGATGAACCTAAAGCACCTGCTCTGCGTAACCTACTAAATGCTTTCCGGGATGCATGTCAATTTGGTCTGAATTCAAATAGCCTTTCCATGCAGAGACTTCAAAGTACCGAAGTATTTTATCAGATAATATCATTTGTTCTTTCTAAGGCAGACAATATTTTCCGTGCTCTCTTAGAAATTTCTGATGATGACAAGGGGAAACTTATGAATCAGAGAAATGGAAAGAAATGGCAAGATATTGAGCCGCTCATAAAGTCTTACTTGCGGAATTCTCTTGATCTGATTAGTCAACTTACTGATAACCAAATACTTACCTATGTCTTGACTCGGCTTAGAACATCTGCGGTATATTTTTCTGCGTATCCCTCAACATCAAGGAGGCTTCTCAAGGTATGTTCCTTGGTGATGTTGCTTGTTGATATTAAATTTAGTTTTGTATGTTATTTTGTTCTTCTGGAAGAGATTCATGTTTGAAACCTGTTCTGGTCAATAATATTAGATCGGTTGAGGACTACTGGCCTTTCTGGTATTCTTTCCCTGTAAAATGGCTGTTTAAAAAAAATCCGTATAGAAGATATTTGCACGACTTCTTCTTTAATAAGGAAGAATGTGAACAAGAGGAAAAAGTCGGTTGTTATTTGGGTTGGGCCATATTCTGTGAACACTGTATTTGTTGGGAATCGATCTGCCTTCCTTATTTTTTTGAACCTGTCATATATTTCTGCTACTGTAAGGAATGTTTCAAACACCTTGAAGCAGTTGTTATCAATCTGTTTGGCTTTCAGTTTTTTGAATAACTGTACTGTGGTATTTTAGTGTTGCCATTTTGGATCAGTACACATCCACCTAAGCTTAGACCCTTGATGCATTGTCACAGTGCTAATGTCTTAATTATTTTAAATTCTTCTGCCCTTCAACCATTCTATGACTGCTTCGAGATAGTCTTACAATATTTTTCTGGTGTAGAATGCCTGACCTTTAATTTCTAATACTAGCTTATCATATACTGTATGTACTCTGCAGATCTTAATTCGCTTGTGGGCAAGTGGTGATCAGAACTTGTCCCTGTCTTCGTTTCTTATGATTCGAGAAGTGGTTTCACTCTTACCTGACTGTCTGGATTTCTGCTTAACTAAAACATATAATGCATACCTTTCTAGTTCCAAGATTGTGGACAACAGAAATATAGAAAATATCGATTTTATTCTGAACTGTCTGGTGGAACTTTATTCTCTGGATATTCAGAAAGCAGGTGAAAGGGCAGTAATTTCTGTGGGACAATTGAGTGCTATTCTTAGACAGGCGTCTAAAACAAAGGGAAAGGTACACATTAATGCTTATATCTGTAGTTGTGCTTGCAGTTGGTTTAGCTCGAGTGTTCCTACCGTATCATGTAGACAGATCCTTTGGACCTGCTTGGATTTGGAGAGATATTCTTGTTTCTCATATCCAAACAAGGCTTTAAGGTGTATCTGCACACCAGTTATAGTCAAATACATTTCGTTTAAATAGACTGGCCTTCTTATTTTTTCTAATTATTCGTTACATTTGCTAAAAAAACATTGCTAAGAAGAGATCCTGGCACATGTGTTCTAACTGTTTGATTCCTTATCGTACAGTGATTGTTAATTCCTATGTTTTTAAGGCGTCCGTAAGGCGGCGTCGAGGCGCCCCCCCCAGCGCTTTGCAAATATACCCGCTTTAGGCGCCTAGGCGTCGAGGCGCCCCCCCCCCCCAAGCGCCTTAAAGCGAAGCATCGCCTTAAAAACATAGGTTAATTCACAAACTGCACCAACTTGCTAATTTGTTATTGCCATAACTTGACACATTTCATAGAATTTTCTTTGTATTGCTGTATTTGACCAACATATACATGCTGCAAGAATTAAAAAAAAATCTTATTATTACACTTGTCTTTTTCACACATCCAAAAGAAAGCAGACTGGTTATTTTCATGTCCACATGGATTCTTTTCCTTGTGGTGGTTTTTATTTGTTCTCTTGACATCACATGGATATTGATATGCTTCTATGTTTGTGGTTGCAGGAAGATCTTTTGAAGATAGATAACTGGCAGTATATAAACTGCATAAACCTATGGGTTAGGTTTATTTGTGTTAATTACAAGGATTGCCACAACCTCCATCTATTATTCTCTTCAGTTGTTCAGATAATAAGGGGGGTGGCTCATTTATTGCCAGGCATGCGATACTTACCACTGAGACTGAAGCTTGCGCACATGCTAAATGAGCTTTCGAATTGCAGTCAGATGTTCTTTCCAGTTCCATCGTTGATATTTGGGTCCCTAGAATTTAGGGAGATCCCTCCGAAAGAGCAAACAGAAAAAGGAAAGACCCACTTTTCGTCACTACTGAAGGTACGCCATTTCATGTATTGCTCAGTTATAACATGTGGAATTTTGTGTTCTTTCATGTCTGTCTTGGAGTCATGAAAATGTCAATTATTATTGTACCAAGCCTCTGAGAAGTATATAACTCTTCGGACCCCCATTCCATATGACTAAATGCTCACTAAAAGTAAACAACCATCCATGCAGTTTCAAGCAATCAACCCCGATGGTCTGTAAACTGTTTTTGTAAGGATTGCTCATTTTTTAACTTGTATAATTACTGCATAGGTATATGCTCAGTTATTAATTAGATAATTAGATAATTTGGTTTCATCTTCTTAAGTATTACTACCTCTGTAGACAAATGTAAGACGTTTTAGGTCACTACTTTAGTGTCTGTGTGGCTCCTGTTTGGTTTCGTCTCTAGTCTGCACCCTGCTTTCTTGGGATTAAAAGTTCGTTCTTGCGGATGTTTCATCTTCCGAAGATAGTTTAAATTAACCCTGTTTTCTGCGTGTTAGGTGCCAAGGAACATGCTGAAATCAAGAGATTTCCAAGAGCAGTGCGTTCTTTCAGCAATCGAGGTTCTATCGGCACATTTTTTCCAGTGGAGCTATCATGTTTCTTTTCCAGAAGTAGCCACCATTCCGCTCATCCTCTTGAAAAGATTGCAAGAGCAGACAACGATTGAGTCCCTCCGCCGTCCTCTTAAACGAATGATAGACCAGGTACTTCAGTCAAAACACGTATTCCGGTTATTTCTAAATCCGTCAGCATCCCTGTAAAGATCAATTCAGCATTGCCACTCTCCAAGGAGGCTTTTACAGTGTAATTGTTGCAAGTTTTGACCATGATTGGTGAACGTCTGGCCGTTTCCATATAAGCTTTAAGCTTTCATGTTCTTTCAATTTTGCGGGAAGCAGGATCACGGCACTTCATTCTTTTGCTTACCTTGCAGTGTTCCGTTTGATATGTGACATCCTTTTGAATGCTGAAACTGCAGGTGAGCGAGAACAGGGATTTTGTGCAAAGGAAGAGGGAGGTGGTCTCTTTCTCACCAAATGATGCGTCGTCAGTCGAGAGCTTCCTCCAGGTTGGATTCCCCCCTCGCCACAATATGTTCCCATATTTCGTAGATCATGTTTATGATTGCAGACCTGACTGACTCTCCCTTGAAACGCAGGAGGAGGAGATGAATGGAGACGCTTCCTTCACGCAGTTCTACGCATCAGTGGCAAAGAGTCGTCAATCGAGAGGTACCTTTGTTTGTTTGATGAACAGCGCCGTCATCTTCCGATAGTTTGATGGCTTCTAATATCTGGAACATTTGGCCCGCTGTTTGTTCGCAGGGAGAAAATTGGTGTAGAGGGCGATGCTAGGGTGTGATAGTTGTTGATTGGCTAGAGGATTATCACATGGACGACAAACTGAGGAACTGACTCCAATGTGCATGCAGTGGTATCGATGACCGACGTCGGAGTTTATGGTTTTCTTGCTGTTTGTCGGTGTAGCTCTCAAGTTTGTCGAAACTTGTACCGATTGAGTAGATTTGGCGTGTGAATCGAAGGATCTTTGTAGCGCTGGAATTCTGCAGCTGTTTGTTATGAGTATATTGTTCCAGCTCATTTATGTTGCCCAAAATTTAGTATTGACTATTATTTACCCTTGTCTAAATATACTATTCTTGGGGAATCTTAACTAGCAGACCTTCCCTCTGAAGGAACTTCCAGTGAACTACCTATCAGCCATTGGATTAAAAACACGGATCTCAAAGCAGTCAAAGGTGCCATGTCAGAAAAGCAAACACGTTCGCTGGGAACGTGAACTGGCGCACGACTCGTCTACAACAGCGGGTGCCTCCCTCCTCCCCATTTCGCCTCCCGTCACCCGCGGAGTGAGTGAGGGATCGACGACCATGAGGCGACCTGTGACAGGAATCGTGCTGATGCCCGTGCGCGGCGTGGCTGCATCTCTGAATCAACATGGCAATGGGTACCCGTGAACCTGGCGGGTAAAAACCCTATTAGGGTAAGGGTATGGAAAATAAAAATATTCATGGGTTTCTAAATGGGGAAAAAATGTACCCATCGGGTAAGACGGGTACGGGTACGGGAAGGCAATACACTACCCGCAAACCCACATACTACTACATCATGTCAAGTAGGTCCCACATGTCATTGACTAGATTGAGAAAAAAAAAACTAAGTTACCAGACCCTAATTACAGCTTGTGAAGTAGATATGTTGTCGTCTCCCTTGCGTCTCCGGCCACCTTCAAAAGGGAAAATGCCTAGTTGTCGCGGCGACTACAAGGAGGGGAATGGTCGTGGTTGCGGCTGCCCTATGCAACGTCCGGCTACTCCTATGAGAAATGCATGTGCTCCACCAATGAAAAGGGCGAAGCATGAGAAGCGTCCAATTTGGTGAATAATTTTGCACTCCACATTTAACATTTTTTTTGAATCTCTACTATGCATGAATGTGTTGATGATTGGTCTAGTGAAGAATGTGTATGATGTATGAATGGATTATTTGAATGTCTTGATGATTGTTTAGTCAACGTTGAACATGCTAAAATATAAATGCCCAGATGGGTATTTTTACCCGCGGGTATTACCCGTACCCGGCCGGGTACAGGTATGGGAACAATTTGAAACCCGGGGTGCGGGTACGGGTACAGATTTGGACGAAAAATATTGAGACGGGTGCGGCTTTGGGCACGCATTACCCATACCCATACCCTGCGGGTGCCATGTTGATCTCTGAACCTCTGGACAGTGTTAACTGAAGATGTAGTTTTAGAGCCCGACGTTGCCCCCTTCTAAAGATTCGACGAGTCCTCACGGCGATTGCTCTGCCACATGCCAAGCTTGGGTCGTGGTCTTGAAGAAAGCCAGAAAGGTGTGCTTAATAAAGTCTTGCATCTTTCCATGTAACATCTTCTGAAGTCAAATTTTCCCACTGCATGTACCATTGAACAACTGGCAGATTATTTCTTGGTACCTGCCTGACTTGAAGAACCTCTGCAGGGCCAGCCTTGATAGTGCCATCAGTGTTCACCACTGGTAGATTAGGGCTAGGAATGGATTTACGGCCAATGTGCTTTCTTCAGTTCGCTAACATGAAAAACAGGGTGTATTTTCACATGGTCAGGAAACCACAGTTTAGGGCATCTCCAGCCGTTCGGCCCCCCAAGGCGCCTAAATAGAGCGGCCTGGGGGCGTGCCGGCGCTAGTTCGGCCCCTGGGGGCGACCTAGCTCCCAGTCACGCCCCCAAGCGCCGGCCACAGGATGCGGGAAATTTAAACTAGGTCGTTCCCGCTCACAAAAGACGCCACAAATCCGGCGATCGGACGTAGTCTGGCGTTACAAAAAACAGAGCGCCGCACGCCGCAAGTTCGCGTGCGCAAGGATTCACTCGGCGGGGTCGGCTCCAGGCGTTGGCGGAGTCGGCCTGCGCGGGCCCGGCGGTGTCGGAGCTGCTTCGGTGCTGGGCTGTGTCGGCACGGCTTCGGTACTGCTAGGCGGCGATGTAGAGGCGTCGTTCGGGCTTGGCGTCCGTGTGGTCGTGGGGGCGGGAGCTGGCGTCGTCGGCGTCGTCGGCGTTGCCGTCTGCATCTGGTTCAGGATGAGGCCGCGCTCCGCCATGTACGCCCCGCCCATCAGAAAAGCCATGTCGGTGTTCCTCTTCTTCGCGGCGACGTTGGTCCGGAGCAGGTCGACGTTGGTCCGGAGCAGGTCGAGCTTGATGGCGCTGTTCGTCATCAGCGACGACCACCGCGCCTCGGTCTTCTCTTCACATAGGACGGCCCAGGCCTGGGCGTCGGCGAGGCAATGCTCGATGGACTCCTGCACTCGCGCGGTTGCCGCGTCGGCGTTTTTCCCCTTCTTTGCCAGTTTGTGGCCGTCCGGCCGCCCCTCTGACGCGCCCGGAGTCGTCGCGTCCGGCTTGTACGTCTCCTTGGCCTTGTCGAGGGTACGTCGGACTTCCGCCCACTTCTCGCACTTGTCAATGCGCTTGTAGACGTGGAGGTGCTTGAAGTCGGCGTCGAGGTTGTCGCGCCGATACATGGTGAACATGCGCAGCAACTGCGCGGAGGAACAAACAGTTGGCGGGCGGCGGGCATAGACGATGAAGAGATGCAGGCGAACGGCGTGCGTACCTGATCCTCGACGCTGGCGCCGCTCTCCAGGTGAGCCGCGACCTCCTCGACGATTCCATGCCATTTGTTGCACGCCCCTGGATACGCCCCCAATGGTTCGCCATCGCCTTGGAGCCGCGCTGCATGTAGATGCCTTTGAAGTAGGGGTCGACGAGCTTCCGCTCGTCGAACTCGGCCTTGATGCGGTCCCAGTACGTCTCGAAGCTCTGGTTCGTGCCGGTGGTCGGGTCGAGGCAGACGACTTTCCATGCTTCGGCGAGGCATTCCTCCTCCTTGGATGTCCACTTGATCCGCGGTTCGCCTGGCCTAGCCGCCCGCTTCTTCTTCTTTTGGCGCCCCTTCGTCGGATCAGGAGCTGGCTCCTCCTCCTCCTCCTCCTCCTCCTCCTCGGGTTCCTGCACTTCGTGCGCGTCCTCGCCGTAGACGTAGCCGAGCTCGGCCTCCATGTCGCCGCTGAGATCCACTGCCTCATCCTGGGTGGCGAACCCGGGAGACGCGGCGGCCGCGGTCGATCCTGTCGCGATGATGTCGTCCATGTCAGCTCCTGTGTCGTCGGTGTCGCCGAGGTGCGAGAAGGGCAGCGGTCCACGGCGGACATGGGGCGTCGGTGTGGACGCGTAGGAGGGCGGCGAGTAGTTGTATGGAGGGTACTGCACGCCGACGAAGGCGGGCGAGGGTGTACGCGTCGCGGGGTGGCCATGGGGAAAGGTCACGTTTGGGTTGAACCTACCGTGCGCGTCGCCGTCGGCGTAGCCGGGCGACGACGATCCCCATGGAGATCCGACGCCTTACTGTCCCCAGGGCGCGTACTGGGCGTGGCTGACGAGGGTGGATTCATCATCCTCGCGTGGTCGATGAGGAGGACGCCGCCGCGCGCGCCGCGTTGTCGCGGGCCTTCTTGGCGATGGCCCTGTTCCGCCGGTCGGCGGTGACTGCGTCGCTTCACTGAACTTCCACCCTCCACTCGATGTTCGACATGCCCGGTGGCTTCAATGGCGGCGCCCTCGGCTTCCTCTGCTTCGGCTGGGCCACGGTGTCAGTTGTGGTTGCCGCGGCGCGCGGCATGGCGTACTTCTTCAGCGGCATGGCGGTGACTGGAGGGCGAGTGGGAGGGGGTTTGGCGGGAGAAAGGGAGGGAATGGTGGGAGGAAGGCGAGCGAGCGGGAGAGATGCGAGGGAAAAGCGTCAATAAACGGCAGGAAAAGGCCCTCGGGTCGCCGCCAGGGCGGACCCACGCGCCTTTTTCGCTTGTGCCGGCTCCCCAAGCGCCCCCCAGGGCGCCAGGTTCGGCCTGGGTCCGCCGGCACCAGTTTTGGCCCGAGCAAGCGAAAAACGGGCTTCTGGGGGCGCGACTGGGCCGTTTTTTTGACGCCGGCACGGCAAAAACGCCTCGAGAGGGCCTGTTGGGGGCGCGGCTGGAGATGCCCTTATAAGCTGACTTGCCCACCTTTTGCAAAATCAGAGAAGGTCCATAATGCTTGTTTTGCAACTTTAGAGCCCCTCTGAATCCAAAGGCTGCTAATCTGTAAGGAGTCATGTCCAATTATACCATACCTGTTGGGGAACGTTGCAGAAAACAAAAAAATTTCCTACGGTTTCACCAAGATCCATCTATGAGTTCATCTAGCAACGAGTGGTTGGATGCATCTACGTACCTTGTAGATCGCGAACAGAAGTGTTCAAAGAACGGGGATGAGGGAGTCGTACTCGACGTGATCCAAATCACCGGAGATCCTAGCGCCGAACGGACAGCACCTGCGCGTTCAACACACGTACGGTCAGCGTAACGTCTCCTCCTTCTTGATCCAGCAAGGGGGAAGGAGAGGTTGACGAAGATGGCTCCAGCAGCAGCAAGACGGCTTGGTGGTGATGGAGCTGCAGTACTCCGGCAGGGCTTCGCCAAGCTCTATGGAGAAGGAGGAGGTGTTGGAGAGGGAGAGGGAGGCACCAATGGCGTAGGTTAGAGGCCCTCCCTCCCCCCACTATATATAGGGGGCCTAGGGGGGGCGCCGGCCCTAGGAGATGCAATCTCCTAGGGGGGCGGCGGCGGCCAAGGGGTGGGGGGCTTGCCCCCCAAGCAAGGGGGCGCCCCCTTTAGGGTTTCCCCCACCCTAGGCGCATGGGCCCTAGGGGAAGTGGCGCCCCAGCCCACTTTGGGCTGGATCCCTTCCCACTTCAGCCCATGGGGCCCTCCGGGATAGGTGGCCCCACCCGGTGGACCCCCGGGACCCTTCCGGTGGTCCCGGTACAATACCGGTGACCCCGAAACTTGTCCCGATAGCCGAAATAGCACTTCCTATATATAATTCTTTACCTCCGGACCATTCCGGAACTCCTCGTGACGTCCAGGATCTCATCCGGGACTCCGAACAACATTCGGGTTACTGCATATACATATCCCTACAACCCTAGCGTCACCGAACCTTAAGTGTGTAGACCCTACGGGTTCGGGAGACATGAGACATGACCGAGATCGCTCTCCGGTCAATAACCAACAGAGGGATCTGGATACCCATGTTGGATCCCACATGCTCCTCGATGATCTCATCGGATGAACCACGATGTCGAGGATTCAAGCAACCCCATATACAATTCCCTTCGTCAATCGGTATGTTACTTGCCCGAGATTCGATCGTCGGTATCCCAATACCTCGTTCAATCTCGTTACCGGCAAGTCACTTTACTCGTACCATAATGCATGATCCCGTGACCAGACACTTGGTCACTTTGAGCTCATAATGATGATGCATTACCGAGTGGGCCCAGTGATACCTCTCCGTCATACGGAGTGACAAATCCCAGTCTTGATCCGTGTCAACCCAACAGACACTTTCGGAGATACCCGTATTATACCTTTATGGTCACCCAGTTATGTTGTGACGTTTGGTACACCCAAAGCACTCCTACAGTATCCGGGAGTTACACGATCTCATGGTCTAAGGAAAAGATACTTGACATTGGAAAACTCTAGCAAACGAACTATACGATCTTGTGCTATGTTTAGGATTGGGTCTTGTCCATCACATCATTCTCCTAATGATGTGATCTCGTTATCAGCGACATCCAATGTCCATAGTCAGGAAACCATGACTATCTGTTGATCAACGAGCTAGTCAACTAGAGGCTTACTAGGGACATGTTGGTGTCTATTTATTCACACATGTATTACGATTTCCGGATAACACAATTATAGCATGAATAAAAGACAATTATCATGAACAAGGAAATATAATAATAATCCTTTTATTATTGCCTCTAGGGCATATTTCCAACAGTCTCCCACTTGCACTAGAGTCAATAATCTAGTTACATTGTGATGAATCGAACACCCATGGAATTCTGGTGTTGATCATGTTTTGCTCTAGGGAGAGGTTTAGTCAACGGATCTGCTACATTCAGGTCCGTATGTACTTTACAAATATCTATGTCTCCATCTTGAACATTTTCACGAATGGAGTTGAAGCGACGCTTGATGTGCCTTGTCTTCTTATGAAACCTGGGCTCCTTGGCAAGTGCAATAGCTCCAGTGTTGTCACAGAAGAGCTTGATTGGCCCCGACGCATTGGGTATGACTCCTAGGTCGGTGATGAACTCCTTCTCCCAAATTGCTTCATGCGCTGCCTCCGAGGCTGCCATGTACTCCGCTTCACATGTAGATCCCGCCACGACGCTCTGCTTGCAACTGCACCAGCTTACTGCCCCACCATTCAAAATATACACGTATCCGGTTTGTGACTTAGAGTCATCCAGATCTGTGTCGAAGCTAGCGTCGACGTAACCTTTTATGATGAGCTCTTCGTCACCTCCATAAACGAGAAACATTTCCTTAGTCCTTTTCAGGTACTTCAGGATATTCTTGACCGCTGTCCAGTGTTCCTTGCCGGGATTACTTTGGTACCTTCCTATCAAACTTACGGCAATGTTTACATCAGGTCTGGTACACAGCATGGCATACATAATAGAACCTATGGCTGAGGCATATGGGATGACACTCATCTCTTCTATATCTTCTGTCGTGGTCGGACATTGAGCTGAGCTCAATTTCACACCTTGCAACACAGGCAAGAGCCCCTTCTTAGACTGATCCATATTGAACTTCTTCAATATCTTATCAAGGTATGTGCTTTGTGAAAGACCTATGAGGCGTCTTGATCTATCTCTATAGATCTTGATGCCTAATATATAAGCAGCTTCTCCAAGGTCCTTCATTGAAAAACTCTTATTCAAGTAGGCCTTAATGCTGTCCAAAAGTTCTATATCATTTCCCATCAAAAGTATGTCATCTACATATAATATGAGAAATGCTACAGAGCTCCCACTCACTTTCTTGTAAACGCAGGCTTCTCCATAAGTCTGCGTAAACCCAAACGCCTTGATCATCTCATCAAAGCGAATATTCCAACTCCGAGATGCTTGCACCAGCCCATAAATCGAGCGTTGGAGCTTGCACACCTTGTTAGCATTCTTAGGATCGACAAAACCTTCCGGCTGCATCATATACAATTCTTCCTTAAGGAAACCATTAAGGAATGCCGTTTTGACGTCCATTTGCCATATCTCATAATCGTAGAATGCGGCAATTGCTAACATGATTCGGACGGACTTTAGCTTCGCTACCGGTGAGAAAGTCTCATCGTAGTCAACCCCTTGAACTTGTCCATAACCCTTAGCGACAAGCCGAGCTTTATAGATGGTCACATTACCATCCGCGTCTGTCATCTTCTTAAAGATCCACTTATTTTCTATGGCTCGCCGCTCAACGGGCAAGTCAGTCAAAGTCCATACTTCGTTTTCATACATGGATCCTATCTCGGATTTCATGGCTTCTAGCCATTTGTCAGAATCCGGGCCCGCCATCGCTTCTTCATAGTTCGAAGGTTCACCGTTTGTCTAACAACATGATTTCCAAGACAGGGTTGCCGTACCACTCTGGTGCAGAACGTGTCCTTGTGGACCTACGAATTTCAGTAGGAGCTTGATCAGAAGTATCTTGATCATCATCATTAACTTCCTCTCTAGTCGGTGCAGGCACCTCAGGAACATTTTCTTGAGTTGCGCCTTTTTCCGGTTCAAGAGGTAATACTTCATCAAGTTCTACTTTCCTCCCACTTACTTCTTTCGAGAGAAACTCTTTCTCTAGAAATGATCCATTCTTGGCAACAAAGATCTTGCCTTCGGATCTGAGGTAGAAGGTATACCCAATAGTTTCTTTAGGGTATCCTATGAAGACGCATTTTTCCGACTTGGGTTCGAGCTTTTCAGGTTGAAGTTTCTTGACATAAGCATCGCATCCCCAAACTTTTAGAAACGATAGTTTAGGTTTCTTCCCAAACCATAATTCATACGGTGTCGTCTCAATGGATTTCGACGGAGCCCTATTTAAAGTGAATGCGGCAGCCTCTAAAGCATAGCCCCAAAAAGATAGCGGTAAATCGGTAAGAGACATCATAGATCACACCATATCTAATAGAGTGCGATTACGACGTTCGGACACACCATTACGCTGAGGTGTTCCAGGCGGCGTGAGTTGTGAAACTATTCCACATTTTCTTAAGTGTGTGCCAAATTCGTGACTCAAGTATTCTCCTCCACGATCTGATCGTAGGAACTTGATTTTCCTGTCACGTTGATTTTCAACCTCACTCTGAAATTCCTTGAACTTTTCAAAGGTCTCAGACTTGTGTTTCATCAAATAGATATACCCATATCTACTCAAGTCATCAGTGAGGGTGAGAACATAACGATAGCCACCGCGAGCCTCAACACTCATTGGACCGCACACATCAGTATGTATGATTTCCAATAAGTTGGTTGCTCGCTCCATTGTTCCTGAGAACGGAGTCTTGGTCATTTTACCCATGAGGCATGGTTCGCACGTGTCAAATGATTCGTAATCAAGAGACTCTAAAAGTCCATCTGCATGGAGCTTCTTCATGCGTTTGACACCTATGTGACCAAGGTGGCAGTGCCACAAGTATGTGGGACTATCATTATCAACCTTACATCTTTTGGTACTCACACTATGAATATGTGTAGCATTACGCTCGAGATTCATTAAGAATAAACCATTCACCATCGGAGCATGACCATAAAACATATCTCTCATATAAATAGAACAACCATTATTCTCGGATTTAAATGAGTAGCCATCTCGTATTAAACGAGATCCCGATACAATGTTCATGCTCAAAGCTGGCACTAAATAACAATTATTGAGGTTTAAAACTAACCCCGTAGGTAAATGTAGAGGTAGCGTGCCGACGGCGATCACATCGACCTTGGAACCATTCCCGACGCGCATCGTCACCTCGTCCTTCGCCAGTCTCCGCTTATTCCGAAGCTCCTGCTTTGAGTTACAAATGTGAGCAACTGCACCGGTATCAAATATCCAAGAGCTACTACGAGTACTGGTAAGGTACACATTAATTACATGTATATCACATATACCTTTTGTGATGCCGGCCTTCTTGTCCGCTAAGTATTTGGGGCAGTTCCGCTTCCAGTGACCACTTCCCTTGCAATAAAAACACTCAGTCTCGGGCTTGGGTCCATTCTTTGGCTTCTTCCCGGCAGCTTGCTTGCCGGGCGCGGCAACTCCCTTGCCGTCCTTCTTGAAGTTCTTCTTACCCTTGCCCTTTTTAAACTTAGTGGTTTTATTCACCATCAACACTTGATGTTCCTTTTTAACTTCTACCTCTGCTGATTTCAGCATAGCAAATACTTCAGGAATGGTCTTTTCCATCCCCTGCATATTGAAGTTCATCACAAAGCTCTTGTAGCTCGGTGGAAGCGACTGAAGGATTCTGTCAATGACCGCGTCATCCGGGAGATTAACTCCTAGCTGAGTCAAGCGGTTATGCAACCCAGACATAGTGAGTATGTGCTCACTGACAGAACTGTTTTCCTCGATCTTACAGCTGAAGAACTTGTCGGAGACTTGATATCTCTCGACCCGGGCATGAGCTTGGAAAACCATTTTCAGCTCTTCGAACATCTCATATGCTCTGTGTCTCTCAAAACGTTTTTGGAGCCCCGGCTCTAAGCTGTAAAGCATGCCGCACTGAACGAGGGAGTAGTCATCGGTACGTGCCTGCCAAGCGTTCATAACGTCTTGTTCTGCAGGGAGAACAGGTGCGTCACCTAGCGGTGCTTGTAGGACATAATCTTTCTTGGCAGCTATGAGGATGATCCTCAGGTTCCGGACCCAGTCCGTGTAGTTGTTGCCATCGTCTTTTAGCTTGGTTTTCTCTAGGAACGCGTTGAAGTTGAGGATTACGTTGGCCATTTGATCTACAAGACATATTGTAAATATTTTAGACTAAGTTCATGATAATTAAGTTCATCTAATCAAATTATTCAATGAACTCCCACTTAGATAGACATCCCTCCATTCATCTAAGTATAACATGATCCGAGTTAACTAGGCCGTGTCCGATCATCACGTGAGACGGACTAGTCAACATCGGTGAACATCTTCATGTTGATCGTATCTTCTATATGACTCATGCTCGACCTTTCGGTCTTCTGTGTTCCGAGGCCATGTCTGTACATGCTAGGCTCGTCAAGTCAACCTAAGTGTTTGCGTGTGTAAATCTGTCTTACACCCGTTGTATGTGAACGTTAGAATCTATCACACCCGATCATCACGTGGTGCTTCGAAACAACGAACTGTCGCAACGGTGCACAGTTAGGGGGAACACTTTCTTGAAATTATTATGAGGAATCATCTTATTTACTACCGTCGTTCTAAGTAAACAAGATGCAAAAACATGATAAACATCACATGCAATCAAATAATAAAAGTGACATGATATGGCCAATATCACATAGCTCCTTTGATCTCCATCTTGGGGCTCCATGATCATCTTGTCACCGGCATGACACCATGATCTCCATCATCATGATCTCCATCATCGTGTCTCCATGAAGTTGCTCGCCAACTATTACTTCTACTACTATGACTAACGCGTTTAGAAATACAGTAAAGTAATTTACATGGCGTTTCTCAATGACACGCAGGTCATACAAAAAATAAAGACAACTCCTACGGCTCCTGCCGGTTGTCGTACTCATCGATATGCAAGTCGTGATTCCTATTACAATAGCATGAACATCTCATACATCACATATATATCATTCATCATTCATCACAACTTTGGCCATATCATATCAGAAAGCACTTGCTGCAAAAACAAGTTAGACGTCCTCTAATTGTTGTTGCAAGTTTTACGTGGCTGCAATAGGGTTCTAACAAGAACGTTTTCTTACCTACATGAAAGCCACAACGTGATGTGTCAACTTCTATTTACCCTTCATAAGGACCCTTTTCATCGAATCCGCTCCAACTAAAGTGGGAGAGACAGACACCCGCCAGCCACCTTATGCAACTAGTGCATGTTAGTCGGTGGAACCGGTCTCACGTAAGCGTACGTGTAAGGTTGGTCCGGGCCGCTTCATCCCACAATACCGCTGAAGCAAAATAAGACTAGTAGCGGCAAGAAAGTTGACAACATCAACGCCCACAACAAATTGTGTTCTACTCGTGCATAGAGAACTATGCATAGACCTAGCTCATGATGCCACTGTTGGGGAACGTTGTAGAAAACAAAAAAATTTCCTACGGTTTCACCAAGATCCATCTATGAGTTCATCTAGCAACGAGTGGTTGGATGCATCTACGTACCTTGTAGATCGCGAGCAGAAGCGTTCAAAGAACGGGGATGAGGGAGTCGTACTCGACGTGATCCAAATCACCGGAGATCCTAGCGCCGAACGGACAGCACCTCCGCGTTCAACACACGTACGGTCAGCGTAACGTCTCCTCCTTCTTGATCCAGCAAGGGGGAAGGAGAGGTTGAGGAAGATGACTCCAGCAGCAGCACGACGGCGTGGTGGTGATGGAGCTGCAGTACTCCGGCAGGGCTTCGCCAAGCTCTATGGAGAAGGAGGAGGTGTTGGAGAGGGAGAGGGAGGCACCAATGGCGTAGGTCAGAGGCCCTCCCTCCCCCCACTATATATAGGGGGCCTAGGGGAGCGCCGGCCCTAGGAGATGCAATCTCCTAGGGGGGCGGCGGCCAAGGGGTGGGGGGCTTGCCCCCCAAGCAAGGGGGCGCCCCCTTTAGGGTTTCCCCCACCCTAGGCGCATGGTCCCTAGGGGAAGTGGCGCCCCAGCCCACTTTGGGCTGGATCCCTTCCCACTTCAGCCCATGGGGCCCTCCGGGATAGGTGGCCCCACCCGATGGACCCCCGGGACCCTTCCGGTGGTCCTGGTACAATACCGGTGACCCCGAAACTTGTCCCGATAGCCGAAATAGCACTTCCTATATATAATTCTTTACCTCCGGACCATTCCGGAACTCCTCGTGACGTCCGGGATCTCATTCGGGACTCCGAACAACATTCGGGTTACTGCATATACATATCCCTACAACCCTGGCGTCACCGAACCTTAAGTGTGTAGACCCTACGGGTTCGGGAGACATGTAGACATGACCGAGATCGCTCTCCGGTCAATAACCAACAGCGGGATCTGGATACGCATGTTGGCTCCCACATGCTCCTCGATGATCTCATCGGATGAACCACGATGTCGAGGATTCAAGCAACCTCGTATACAATTCCCTTCGTCAATCGGTATGTTACTTGCCCGAGATTCGATCGTCGGTATCCCAATACCTCGTTCAATCTCGTTACCGGCAAGTCACTTTACTCGTACCATAATGCATGATCCCGTGACCAGACACTTGGTCACTTTGAGCTCATAATGATGATGCATTACCGAGTGGGCCCAGTGATACCTCTCCGTCATACGGAGTGACAAATCCCAGTCTTGATCCGTGTCAACCCAACAGACACTTTCGGAGATACCCGTATTATACCTTTATGGTCACCCAGTTATGTTGTGACGTTTGGTACATCCAAAGCACTCCTACGGTATCCGGAAGTTACACGATCTCATGGTCTAAGGAAAGGATACTTGACATTGGAAAACTATAGCAAACGAACTATACGATCTTGTGCTATGTTTAGGATTGGGTCTTGTCCATCACATCATTCTCCTAATGATGTGATCTCGTTATCAGCGACATCCAATGTCCATAGTCAGGAAACCATGACTATCTGTTGATCAACGAGCTAGTCAACTAGAGGCTTACTAGGGACATGTTGGTGTCTATTTATTCACACATGTATTACGATTTCCGGATAACACAATTATAGCATGAATAAAAGACAATTATCATGAACAAGGAAATATAATAATAATCCTTTTATTATTGCCTCTAGGGCATATTTCCAACAATACCTTCCACTTCAAAGACTCTCTCGGCTCTTTTAGTATATGCATAACGTTTCATTCTATTCTGGGCTTGCAGCAAATTTTCTTTCAGTTATTTCAATATTTGTTGTTTGGCAGACAAGAAATTATGAGCCTCTTCTTCACGTCTAGGAATTGCCAGTTCGGAGATCAATGGGGGAGGAAAACCATAATGTACCTGGAAAGGAGACGTTTTTGTAGCAGTGTCATAACTAGTATCGTACCAGTACTCAGCTAGAGATAGCCATGAACACCATTTCTTAGGCTCATCAGTTGCCATGCATCTTAGATAAGTTTCCACACACTGATTTACCCTCTTAGTTTAGACATCAGTTTGAGGATGGTTTCTGTACTATACCTTAACTCACTTTTCAGAGCAGAAATACGTCTCTCCACGGTTTGCTTGTGATAATTTTGTCTCTGTCTGAGATAATTAATTTAGGAGGACCATGTGCGCATAGCTCGCCAGCGGTGGCTGGCACGATCGGGTCTTGGTGAATGTGTCACCGTTGTCTGGCTACATGGAGGGTCCTGTGTCCTAATGTATTCTTGCCTCTGTAACTCTATGATCATGAATAATACTCTTTTTACCACCGAAAAAAACACGACCATCGATGTTTGTCTCGTGTTTCCTGTGAGTGGATAATTGTCAAGAAGAGAACCCGAGCCCGATCCATGTGTATGGCGCCAGTCGAGCTGACAATGGCGGGGAATATCTCTTTCCTCTCCCGTCCGGCAGGTCTTGTTACTAGTTGTTCGAGCGCATCATCCAATGGTCGGGCTAGTTGGCCATGGCCGCGATCAGGGGTGGAGCCATGAATTTTTGCGAATGGGTATGAACTAACTGTCGTACGAGCGTCGTTGGTTGTTAAAAGAATCAAATCTAATCTCGCCCATAGAAATCCTTCACAACTTGATCCAAGCCTGGGGGCCAATGCCCCCCGCCCTTCCCGTCTTGTGAATATTTTTGAAATACGGAACAAATTTTAAAATATTTATTTTAAAAAATCAAGGAACATTTTTTCAAATTCAAGAACAATTTTTGAAATACATGAAGATTTTTTTTAATCCAGGATCATTTCCCACATTCATGAGCTTTGCTTTCAATTCGTGATTATTTTCTGAAATAATTAATATTTTTTAAAACTCAGGAACATTGTTTCAAATTTGTAAACATGTTTTGAATTATGGAACGTTTATAGAGTTTAGGATTCATGAATATTTTTCAAAGTTGAAAAAAAGAACTTGGGATGCCACGTGTTTGTCATGTTCAAAAAATATTCATCAAACACAAAAAACATGTTCGTCCATTTTGGAAACTTTTCATAAAACGAAAGTTTTTTTATTCAATTCAAAATGTATCCATCAATTTTAAAAAATGATCATAAAAATTCAAATTTGGTGCATGAAAATACAAAATTGTACATTAAATTCAAAAAAGCTCATTTCTTCATTAGATCATTAGTTGTTTTGCATTTGTGAACAGTTTTAGAAATTCAAAAGATTTGTTTCGGAATCTCAAACTTTTTTCAAGTAGTAAAAAACAAAAAAATATATGAAAAAAAGGATAGCCCTGCCCTGCACCTAGGCTGCCCAAGTTCCGAGCGATGGGGTGTGCGTTACCTCGTTTTCCATCGCACGGGGTCCGGGATTAGGAGGTCCCGAGCTCCGGCCGCATTTGTATACGCGAGAGCTATGTCTCGCTTATAGCGAGACAAAAGCTTCTTTGCGTCTACAGTGACGGGCCGGCCCATGAGCGCACTTAAAAGAATAGAGTAGAGAGAAAAGGGCTGGAATGAGATTCGATCATATGGCCTCCTGCTTATAGTGTACTGCTTTTTTTTTTAGGGGTGCTTATAGCGTACTGCTGCTAGTGACTAAATAGTCGACAAGTCCATGTTATACTACTAGGACTGGAACAACTAAAGGAGAAGGCTCGGATTTCCACATGCTTTCTGTTTCTTTTTAAAAAAATCTTTTTCTTGTTTCACCGGGTTTTCTTCTTCTCTTTCTCTGTTTTTACTGAGTTTTTTCTTTTCTTTCCTATTCATTGTTTTCTTCGGTTTTCCTTGTTTCTTGCTCGAGTTTTAGTAACTTTTCTCTTTTCTTTCCTTTCTCTGTATTTTTCTTCGATATTGTTTCTTTCTTTCTCATTTCTCATCTGATTTCCTTTCGTTTCCCCTTGGATTTTCATTTTCTTATACATATTATATATAATACATTTTTCTATTACGCTTTTATCATTTTTTGTATACATGGTCAACATTTTTTATACACTTTTAACATTTATATTAATATTTAATATGGTTATGCCATGTTTAATATTTTTATGCAATGCTAAAAATATGTTCATGCAACTTTTCGAAAAATTGTACAACTAAAAAAATGTATGTGAGATTCAAAAAATGTTCACGCCCTTCAGGCAAATGTACATGAAATTTTAGAGAATGTTCCAAAAGAAACTATCCGTGTAATTGAAAAGAAACGTTTCTTACCATTCAGTTTTGTTTTTTAAAATGTTCATGCATTTCACCAAAAATGTTTGTGACATTAAAAAAATGTTTGTCCAATATAAAATATATTAACACAAACATTTATTTCAAATATATTAATCATGTATTTAGAATGTTAAATGTTTATAAAAATGTGTTAGGTGTATACGGAAAATGCACAATGTGTATGATAAAAATAGACATATAATCATCTATTTGAAAAAAATGGTTATCTTGTATTTGAAATTTATTAATCATATATAAAAAAATGTCCCAGTGTATATACGTATACAAATGTAGACATGCATTAAAAAAAGAAAAGAAAAGAAACAAAGCAAATCGAGTAGGAAAAAGAAACAAAAAAAGGGGAAGAAAGCCGAAGAAAAGACAGAAGAAAATGAAAGAAAAAAAATGAAGGTAAACTTTGCTTTGGGTCATAGTTTTAACTAATCTGTCGTTTCAGTGTGAGCACAAAAGATAGCACATATATCAAGCAAACAAGGAAGGGGATCTTCGCCGTGTCTCATCTAATCAAGATACCTACATGTATCCGATTCATTTGCTTTCCTTTCACAGGACTATTTCACATATATTTTTGCTGTGAGTGAGCATCAAGACTTAATTTGATCAACTAATCATCCTACTGCCTTTTTGTTTTTGAAAAGTTCTGCAGTTAACCGACAACATAGTCAATGCACCTACATATGTTTCAACTGCACAGAATTAATATCTGAAGAGACAGGTTGTTTGATATTTTCTTCTCTTACAAATTGCTTCGATGATACTCCCTCCGTTCTGAAATATATGATGTTCTAACTTTTCTATGAATTAGATGTATATAGACATGTTTTAGTATGTCTTAGTCTACATATGCAGTCCATATTGAAATATCCAAAACATCTTATAGTTTGGAACGGAGGGAGTATTACTTTGACCTATGTCCACACTTCTATGCTTACTTTTACAACTGACTTTCCACCGTGGAGCAAACCGAGCTCCTGTTTCTCTGCCATTTTGCCGTCCCTCCCAATGCAATGCACATGCATTAGCCAATAATGTGAGCAAATTTGCAAAACACAGTAAATGTATGACAAAAAATATTCAAAATAGCCATAACAATAAACCATTAATAATTCATTTATAGCAATAACTCTTGATGTGTAATCAATGTATGCCAAACATTCCACCAGGCAGAACTACAATGTCTCCGAGAGTACAGCATATTGATGAATCATGCTCACTGTTGTAATGCACTATCCAACATCTTCACCTTTTTTCCATTGCCGAAACCCGTCATTTTCAACTTTCGGTTTTGGGAAATCTGGATCCTAAGTATGTCTTTCAAGCCAAAATAAAAAGAGAGTATGTCTTGTCTCATCTTGACACTAAATCATCATACCATGCATCTCCAGTTCTTCCCTGCATCAATTTCAGAAAGTTTAACGTCGGTCAAAAAGAATAAGGATCCGAAAACCACCCGAGAAGTTCCAGCAAAAACTAGAGAAAGTAGAAGTCCTATCCTGGTGCCATACATACCTTGTTCTATGTATGTGCAGTTGCTACATGTCCTAGTTTTCCCGGATTCAGGCAGAGCATACTACACTAGATCCTCGCTACAAAAGGCAACACCACAAAAAAAGGTCATGTCATGATTCACATAACAAAGATATCAAGAGGCATATATGTACAACAAAGGCAGAAGAAATTATATCCACACTCACCTGGCAAGCCTTGACGTCCTGGCATCCGCACAGGAGCATGCCGTTGAGCAGATCGGTGGCCAGGAACACGCCCCCTCCCTCACTTCTCTGAATTTAGTTCATTTCACAAAATATGCGCAAACATCACTAAATTTGTGTAACAACATAGTTCATAGGTTTTACTGTTTTAGAAGTCTTCATGTTATTTTTTTGAGATTAATATCTGCAGTTGTCATCTCGTGGAACACACAAGTATTTGACCCTAAAGTTTATGTATATACATATAACTATATACCTTGTAGTAGTCGACTGCGATGAAATTAGCCCATCGATTTCCGGCTGCGCTGTAGCATGTACTAGCCATGTCAGTGAGGCCCTTGTTGTGCTGCAAACATGCAGTCAGCTTCACTGGGACAGACGGGAAGTAGTTCATGAGGACCAGTGACTTGGTCTTGTCGTTGAGCGGTGCAGACTCCGCCCGGTTCGAGCACTTGCCGGCATCCATTCCATCGTCGCCATCTTCAACACAGTGAAATCAATCAATTTCAGAGCAACAATAGTTAAGATAATTAAGAACTGCAGCAGAATGTTTCATATGGAGGAAGTAGTGTCTCACAATTGTTCTCAACCATGAAATTCCACTGGTACGCGATTCCTTCTGTGTCTTGCTTCGATCTGGCAGAGGTGAACACAAGGAGACGCTGGTTGCTTGTGACCATATCGCTAACAAGAGGCCAGTCCTGACCATTCTGCGGCATTTTCGACACCGGAAACCAGTACTTTTGCAGGCCAGAGGCATTGAACACGTTCGTCAGGCCATTTGGCGCGTTAACATAGTCTTCCAGGATCAACGTAACGATTTCAGATGGGTTGGCAGAAAGAAATGCCTCAATTTCCTTGAATGTGTCCAGTGCTGGTTCCTACAATCAAGTAATAATATTATTTACAGACACTATTCTGAAACTCTATATAGAGATGAGGGAGGAAATCATATTCAGTAGTATGTACTCACAAATGCAGTAAAATCGTTGCATTTGCCTCCACTGGAATGGCACAACCATACATCTCCTTTGAAGTCATATGTGTCGAGCATTAGCGCGCGGACACCATTCTGTAGAACATTGCAATTGTGAAGAGAATTAATGCTCGTAAGGTAGGACATGTAGAACAACAGAAGAATCTTATCAGATGACGCAGAAGCTACATTCAACTGATCAGTGACTGTATCCTCCTGGTTGTCGAAGGTGATGCGTGGAATTCCGGTGTGCGACGGTTCCCCAACAATCGCGAATGAATTGTGCGTCGTGAGATAGGCATACTTGTTGAATGGCAACGAGTTATTCTGAAGAACAAACCAGAAGCAAAGCAAATTGAGGATGAATCATTAGGACTATGAAGAGAAGCTATTTTCATCATGATTTTCTTGGGTACTGAGTCTAAACAAGTCCAATAATCCTAACTGGGTATTTTGGGAAGTATTAAAGTTACTGGATTTTGGGAGAAAATTAGGCCATAAAGCCCTGTCATATCTTACTGAGATCTCTATGCATGTTGAGAATGTGATGCCAATATACAGCTGCCAGGGTTACATATAATAAACATAATTATGGAAGTATCCTAATAAAATCCCTCGTTTTGTCAGCACAGACTGAACAAGAGAATCTTTGCTGTCGGACGAACTACAATCTACTCATCTCATTAACCGCATTCTGTTTGTTACAGAAACAGATCTGGCCAACCAAGAATTTGTGGAAAGAGGAATACAGGAACTCAAAATTTGTTCTTGTTCCTTCTCTGACACAGGAAAGAAAAAGAAGAAGAGACAAACAACTGGAAGAATTAAGCAAGCTCTTACAACAAGTTGGAAGGGGTTGGTGGCGGCGGAGCGGACGCAGTGGGAGCCGGCGAGCTCCGGCTCGCAGTCGAAGCACCACTGCCCCGCGCCACAGTCCGCACTCGTCGAGCACTTGTCGCCTATCTGAATTCAAATCGACCCCAAAGCTCAATTTTAGCAGAAATCATGGTGACCTGATGAGGGGTAGATTAATTTCATCACAGTTCTTGCTGGAATCTTACATTGGCAGTTGCAGCACCCAAGAGGCCAGCCATGACTAGAACCAGTGCTGCTGCTGCTGCCCCCATCTGAAAGCTATAGAGAAAGCGGAGAAGAGGAACAGAAAAGGATAGCACCAACCAACCGAACAATCAATTATTGGCTAGAGAGATAGAGATATAGAGCTGGAGTTGTTGGGGGAAGAGGTGAGGGGCGGTTGTTAGCATTGTCATACTGCATATATATACTAGATCTCCTTGACCTTGCCTATTCCTCGCAGCAGCAATATATCCTGTATTTAGTACGAAGAAGGCCGTGCACGTTTGGCAAATCGAATAGGATAAGATTGCAGTATTGAACTACTTCTAAACAATGGCATTCCAAAGAAAGCAACTTATTACTCCTAGCCAAAAAAAGAAAGCAAGTGATTAAGAGACGGCATGCCATTGTTTAGCAGTATGTTATTTCTCGTTTGGGTGAGAATTTTAAATGATAAGAGAGGACCTGGAAACGGAAAAGAAATGTGCGTGGGTTGCTGGCCTGTTGTGCCAAGGAAACCGACCGTGTTGTTCTAGTGTTCTTGCTCGGAGGCCGGGCGATTTGTTCAAGTTTGAAGAAGCGAGCACCAGGGTGGGTGTTACTTCCAAGGTGGTTGGTTTGTTTCTTGGGTGGCCGTCAGGTTGTTGTTTGTACTATGATGTGATGATGCGGTCGGGACATGGGAGCCGCCGTCAGGCTAATTAACGGGTCGACGCTCATAGACAGACATTAATGAATTGTGTAGCAGCCAACAACATACTAACATGTCAAATTTGGAATATCCATGGCATATATATATACTTTTTGGTGGCCTGGAATGTGTACTACCTACCACCTTAACTCACGATAACGATGGCCAACCACGATTTTGTCACCAGTGAGAGATGATCACTAGCTAAAGTTGTGAAAACGACGGCCACAGATGTGACCACTAGCTAAAATTTTCACCTGCAAACAACTTACAGTAAGCTGTAAATAATTTACCGTTGAAGTTGAATACAAGTGCAATTTCACCACTCTGTAAAATTTACTACCACAGATGTGATCACAAGCTAAAATTTTCACCTGCTAAACAACTTGCGTCTGGAACAGTTGCAGTTACATTATTCCCCTATCTGGAATGAAGATACAGTTCCACCGAATCGAATAATGAACTCGAAATCTAACAGAAAAGAAGGGAACAAATCAATCGAACTCAAGCACACCTGTGGCAGAGATGCAAGCTCCAGTTTCTCAAGAGCTCACAGTGTCATTCATGCAGCAGCGGCACCATGGCTGTACATGGCGCCGTCGCCGGCGACGGGCGCCGTTCCCCACACGGCCAGTCAGAGAGGAAGAGCGCGGCGGACTGCGTTCGGGCAGCAGCCAGTGTGGCCGCAGGAGATTCGAAGAAGCCTCCTTTGCTCTCGTGCTGTGGCAGTCGGCGGCGGGGAAGAAAGCAGAGCTCGCGGCCGCCGGCGTCCAGCTCCTTGCGTTTGGGCTGGCTTTGGGCTCCTCTGTGTTGCTTGCCCCGGGCACTTCGGGGCCGTCTCCTTGGAAACCCACAACAGTTTTTTTTTCTTTTGAGAAGAGGATCCACAACAGTTATGTTGGGCTGCCTCTCCCCGACCAGTATTACCACAGGCTCGTAGGTTGAAGATAGAAGAAACCAGAAATACTCCCTCCGTTTCAAATTACTTATCGCAGAAATGAATGTATCTAAAACTAAAATACATATAGATACATCTATACCTGCGATAAGTAATTATGGAGGGAGTATTAAGGAGCACTTCTTGTAAAGTTCACTCTCACCTCTTCAGGTTACGCCACTTGGCGCAATCTGAGAGTTTTTCTTTTTCTTTCTATATATTCAAAACGTTTTGTCTCTAAAACCGTGCGTCCAAATCTCGAACGTTTTTCATCGTTGGATTTCTCGCGTCGAGATCTTCAAAAACTAGTTGAAAAAAAAGGAAGAAGAAACCAAACTGGGAGCATGTTTTTTCCCTTTCTGAAAAATGCATGATTGTGCCTCTCGCGGAAGCAAATCCGTGCCTCCACGAAAAGTAAACCCATGCTTCTCGTGAAAGTAAAAAAAAATGCGTTTTTTTTCCTGGGAGGCACGGCCGCGCTCTCACGGAAGAAAAACTGTGCCTCTAGCAAAAGGATAAAAAGAAAAGAAAACACGTTTTTCACAAGAAAAAAAATAAAAAAATTGTCCGGAAGCTAGGAAAGACAGGTGGAAAGCCAAAAAACCATATAAAAAGCAAAAACCATGTGCAGAAAAAAATCCAGAGGGAGCACCTAGAGTGCAACATATGGCAGCGGCGTCTAAGAGCGCGCCAAGTAACCCTTGGGCAGGCTCTCGAACGAGCGCTCCCCAATTAGTTACTCTCGAAGAAACCATCTACTTTAGAGGCAGCCGCTCTACTGGGACGGCCTTTTGCTGCAACACAGTTTTTCCGGTTTACACTGTTTTGCACAATTTTCTTAGGGTTTTCTTCGATTTCTTTTGTTTTTCTTCTATATTTTCCTTGGTTTTATTCCTTTAGTTTTCTTTTCACTCATTTTTTCTACTCGATTTTCTATGTTTCTTACTCAGTTTTTTTGTTTGTTTCTTGGGGTTTTCTTTCTTCTTTTTTAACACATATCTACATTTTATATGCATTGTACATATTTTGTATATATTAGGACATTTCATACATATTTTATAATTTACAAATGCATCATAAATATTTTTACAAATATATTTCATGCCTGTTTTTTCATACATAATGTATATTTTAAGTACACATCTAAACATTTTTAAATACATGATTAACATTTTTAAATACTTGTTTTAAACATTTTTAATACATGTTAAGAAAATTCAATGACATGCTTATTTGTTTTGTAAATTATGCAAGTATTTTTTCACATGTTATAAAATTTAAAAAAATCTCACACTTTTTTATGAAATGTGTGAACATTTTTCAAAATGTAACATACATATTTATCGAATGGTATGAAACATTTTCTTTGGCTTACATGAACATTTGTTACACTTATAATACTTTTTTTAAAATTTCATGTACATTTATTTGCAGGGTGTGAACAGTTTTTTTTCCAATGTCACATACACATTTTTTGAATGGTACAAACATTTCTTAAAGTTGTGTGAACATTTTTTTAACACTTCATAAACATTTTTTAAACATTGCATTACCATTTTAAATAAAACTATAAGATAAAAATTTCAAGACAAACGAGTGACCTTTTTTCGAGGGGTAAAAGACACTTTATTGATTTTTTTTGTGGGTAAATACTGTATTACTCAACTCAAAAAATTCAGACAATCAATAGTAGAAAGTTATGTAGCAACCGAAGGCCCTGATCCAATCCAAATCATGGTTCTGCCCTCTAAACGAGCAAACTTAGCTAAGCTATCACTAACCTTATTCTGGCTACAATTGATATGAGGAATACAAGATTCACGGAGAGACAAAAGATATCTAATCTCTTTAATGAGTGACGCATAAATAGATCTATCCACCTCCTTGGCCTGGATTAATTGGAAGATTCAAAGGAATACAAATAGGGTCATGAGGATATCCTAGCCACAGGTCATGACCCTATTTAGAGAAACATAAAATTTAACCAAACTATGAGCTTTTTTATTTGCGTCCCTACCTTCGGAAATGATATCACATGCATACAAAATATGCTGATTTGCATTGATCTCTTATATTATTGTGCTTTTCTTTCCTCGTGAGCCATGATTTATATCATTGACAACATTCTTACTATCACATGAGATGTTGATCCTTCCTAGGTTCAGGCCTTGAGCAAGTGCTTGTGCTTCTCGGCAAGCTGGTGTTTCAACACAAACTGGGTCATTAACTCCTGGAAAGACCATCGCCGCGGATCCAAGTAAACACCCTTATCATCATGACATACATCAAAGGATGCACCAATGGCGCCATCTCGGGAGATCCCTCTGTCCACATTAATCTTGAAAACACCTACAGGAGGAGGAGTCCGCACCTGGTGATGCCGAACATTTGTTGTAGGAATTGGTCTGTAGGCCTGGGTGCATTCTTGATACTTTCCAATTCAGCAATGAATCATTGAACAAATAGGTGTGCAGCAAGGGGACTTTGGAAAACAGATTCATGGATGGCCTTCCTCTTTGTTGTCCATATAACCCAGAGAGTCACCGTGAGAATGACAAGCTTGTCATGTGGTAACATTTCCATCATCCCAAATAGCCATTGCTTTGCGCTCGGGTCCGTCGAGGCAATTACGTGCTTGGCTAGATCTCCATCAACTAATGCCCAGACACACCTTGACGTTGTGCATTCGAGCAAGAAATGATGCCATGAATCTATCGCTCCACACAGCTGACAACTATCAGTTGGTAACATGTGCCTATGGTGTCAGACATCTTCTGTCGGAATAGGATGCTTCACAAACCTCCATAAAAAAAATCACAACTTTCCAGGGACATCCATGTTCCAAAGCTGCTTCCAACCACTCTCCTCCGATGTAGAATTGGAGGAGCTCGCTTGGCCATCAAGCCAGGCCTCCCGTCGGCGCATTGTGTGAGTGAGCAGTCATATGCTAACTTACTGTGAACATGTCATTTTTTTAAGTTCCGACCCCATAAGTCCTCATTGCCACAACGATGATGGCAAATTGGAGTTGTAGGTCACAACAAACTATATGCAAATGCGTGGGAGCTATATCTCGCTTGATGCGAGTGCTTCTTTCATCTCGCCTGAAGATTCGTCCTTGCACTGTAGCTACTAGGCCCGCACATTTCGTCATTTTTTTCATTCGCTGGGTTTAGTTCGTGGTTTTCTTCTGTTTTGTGTGTAGGTTTCTTCTCCGGTTTTGGTATGATTGTTTTTTTTGCTTTGTTTTGTATTTTCTTTAGGTTTTTCATTTCTTTACCGGTTATTTGTTTTCTTATTCTTTTTTTTCGTTTTCTCCTTTTTACGCATGTTTAACATTTTTGAAATATATGATTAATATTTTCTGATACACGGCCAACATTTTTTAAAATTATGCTTTTTTTAAATAATACACGTACTACATTTTTGGTATACATCAGAAACATTTTTTGTACATACTTAACATTTTTTAAATAGATGATTAACATTTTGTAAGAACATATACTTTTGGATGTTTACTCTTTTACATACACATAATACATTTCTGGTATACATCAGGAACAATTATTATATATACATGTTTAACATTTTTGAAATAAATGATTAAGATTTTCTGTATATATTTTTCCTATACATCAGAACATTTTCTGTATACATTTAACATTTTTTCAAATGTATGATACACGTTTGTCATAATGTATGTAAAGTATAAACAAAAGTAAAGAAAAATTTAAAACGAGGAAAAACGTGGGAAAAGAAAACGGGACTCCCCCGCGCCTGGACTGGCAGATGGCCCTATTTTTTTAGACTGGCAGGAGGGCAGAACCCCCCCCCCCCCCCCCCCCCCCCCCCCCCGGTTCCACCTTTTTTCACTGAAAATGTGAAACCAAAGTACACTGAGACCAGCCTTCTACGGAAGGTTTTTAAACTAAAACATCACTGGGAGATCCAGCAGAAAAGCAAAAGGAAAAAGGAGCCAACAGCTCAAAAGGTGCGGCTTATTACATGCCTCAAAGTCTAGACCAAAGCTAAGGTGCCCACACCAAACCAAAAATAACGCGCTCTAGCTGAGAATTCTACGCTTCAATCAGCATATTAGTACTGCACTGGGCCTCCGCCTGTTCGCCTGGCTTGCGGTATCTTCCACTCTTGATTCTCTTGAAGGATTATATTGGGGTCAACGGCAGTTCCAGCGTGTGACGGGGCTCAGCAACGATGAGTACTTGCAGGTCTTCCCAAGGCTATTTGGAGGTGTGCAGCGGTCAATAGGCAGCATACCTGCAATCCACCCTCCCTTCCGGAGTGACATTTTGGAGAGTGAGCCTAGGCTCAGGATACCTGCAGTATCTTGCCATCGATCACCCCACAGTCAGCAGGAAGGGGGAGGTGAGAATCGATGCTATCTTTTGTGAAACTATCTTCAGCTCTTCTAAGGGAGATTCTTTGAATAAGATCATCCACTTCTTGAGAGTCAGATGTATCTGCCATCATATCTGCTTAAGGTCAGACCACAACACATTATTCAAAACCATAGGATTTCTGAACTTCTAAATGCACCACATAACACAGGCACAAACAGAGTTCAAGACCAACTTTTTCTTCTGGGCTGGCCAGAATCTAGCAATGGATAAGTAGTTGTTGCCCACATCACAAGAGAGAACATTAGATATTTCAAGCCAGATTTGTTTAGCAATGACACGGTTAAAAAACAGGTGATCCACAGATTCCTGTTCTTTGCAAAATACACATTCAGGCGGCTTTGTAATACCTCTTTTTAATAGATTATCTTTAGTCATTAACTTGTTATGAGACAAGAGCCATAAAAACACTTGCACTCTGGGAGGAACCACTATAGACCACACAAGGGGTATATATATAGGTTGTACCCCCTGAAATTAATAATATTGTATAGAGAACTAGTAGAGTAAGTCCCTTTGCTCTCATACTGCCATATTAGAGAATCTTCATCACCAGTCAGCACAGAGCTTCTGATGATCTGCTCTAGGCAATACCAATTCTCCATCATGGTTTTTGAGAAAATTATCCTAAATGTCAACTTAATATTAGTACCATCCCAGATGTCTGCAATAGTCACCCCCTGTTGGTGGCAGATTGTGCACATGGGCCAGAACTGAATTGACAGTGGGGAGGTGCCAAACCAGGTGTCCTCCCATAATCTGATTTTCTTACCATTACCTATTTTCCATCTACATCCAAACTTCAGGGCTCTAGTAGCCCACGTGACCCCTTGCCAGAACTTGGAGGTGTTCTGGGGGTTGGAGGCAAAGATGTCTGGACTCTTCTTAATATATTTGGAGTCTACTATCTCTCTCCAGATTTCCCCCTCATCTTGGATATACCTCTTAACCCAGTTATCAAGTAGGCATAGGCTAACATCTTTAATATTTGGGATACCCAGCCCTCCATATTCTTTTCTCATGCAAACCAAATGCCAGTTTGCAAGATGAAGTTTCCTATTCCCCTCAAAATCATTCCAAAAACAGTGGGCAAGCTGGTTGTTGATCAGATCCAGAGCCACTTGGGGAATTTGAAGAAGGAGAGCAGGTAAATTGGAATGCTAGCAAGACAGGCCTTAATCAATACTAACCTAGCAGAGTAGGAGAATAGTTTACCTCTCCATTCAGCCATCCTTTTGAGGATCTTATCAATAAGGGGTTGGATGTCTTCCCTTCTAAGTTTGTCATAGTGAAAGGGAATACCTAGATATTTAATAGGGAAAGTACCCACAGTACACCCTAAGATAGTTTTGAAGGAATCTATTTCTCTGTCAGAGAGCCCTAGTGGAATAATCTCACTTTTGGAGTAATTAATCTTCATACCAGAAACATTCTCAAAACAGGTTAGTATATGTTTAAGATTTGTCACCTTATCTACAGAATTGTCCATGATTAGGATGGTGTCATGTGCATATTGGAGGCAGATGACACCTCGAGGGATGCTATCAGAGCATAGGCCTTTCACTAAATCATGAGATGCTGCTTTAGCCAGCATCCTATAGTCAAAACATCAATAACAAGATTAAACAATAGGGGGAGAAAGGGTCTCCATGTCTCAGGCATTTGCCAGTAGTGAAGAATTCCCCTTCTACCCTATTGATCTTCACCCCCAATAGAACCCATTTGGGTGATCTGTTTAATCCACTTTAGCCATTTTGTACCAAAACCTCTTTTTTCTAGGATTTCATAAAGGAAATCAAGGTTCACCTTGTCAAAAGCTTTTTCATAGTCTAATTTGACCACCAGGCCAGCACTGCCAGAGTGTACAGTGGAGTATAGCACCTCATGTGCTGTCACTACACTTTCTAGTATATATATGCCCTTAATGAAAGCAGATTGGTTGCTGGAGGTGAGGATATTCATCAACCTAGCTAATCTATTAGTTAAGACTTTGGTGAAAACTTTAAAGATGCAGTTAAGTAGACTAATAGGTCTAAAGTTCTTCATATTAGAAGCATATTTTTCTTTAGGGACAAGAGTAATCATAGCAAAGTTAAGTCTGAAAATGTCTAGATCTCCCTCATAAAACTCTTTGAAGAGGGCCATAATATCATTTTTCAGCACCTCCCAGAATTGTTGTAAGAAGAGAAAAGAAAGACCATCAAGGCCTGGAGCTCCATCTGAGTAAGACCAAAAAATGGCTTCCTTTACCTCTTCTTCAGTAAAAGGGGCTTGGAGGGAGATATTATCTTCTGTTTTAACTTTTCTCCTTCAGAGAAGAAGTCATCACTCAACCTAAACCCATTTCTGCTCTCTTTCTTAAAGAGATTGTTACGTCATATCTCTCTCAAGGTAGTTTTGGTGATTGATGACAACATGTTTGCGGACTAATCCTATGCTTTGAATATTTCAAAGATTCTCCCCTGGCACGAGACGCTTTCTTCCCCTCGGAGTGTATTTCAAGACGGTGTAGCTCTTTCGTTTCTTTCTCGGTGGACTAGTTGCGTAGAGGGCACCGTACTATCAAGAGGGGGTCCGCTGGGGTATTGCATGGGTGGAATCATCATGTACACATCAGCTTCTCACCCTCCGAGCGTCTCCATTCCATTGAAGAGATCTCTCCTCTCTTCCTTGTCCTGTCTGGGTCCAAGCGGTAGTACCGCGCAACCCAGCGGTAGTACCGCTGAGGAGCCATAAGCGGCAGTACCGCTCCACAGCGGTAGTACCGCCCGTGGCTCCATAGCAGTAGTACCGCTGGGGTGCCTGGCACCTTCGCCTCGTCCTCAGCATCTTTGAGAGGTTCTCTCTCTCTCTTTTGCGCCCCAGCGGTAGTACCGCACTGCCAGCGGTAGTACGGCCGAAGGGTCACAAGCGGTAGTACCGCTCCACAGCGGTAGTACCGCCCGTGACCCCGCTGTCGTAGTACCGCTGGGCAGTCTGGCTCCTACCGCCTCGATTCGAGAGGTCTTTTTATCGTGTCGGGTTTTGCCGCACTAGTCGCGGCTGTAGAGGCGGTAGTACCGTTCTAGGAGCGATAGTACCGTCCCTACCACCATGGTAGAACCGCGGTTGGGTCCTTTCCTACTAGTTTCCTCTGCGCGGCAGTACCGTTGTCCTGGCGGTAGTACCGCCCCCTCTCAGCGGTAGTACAGCCCTGTGCGGGGCTGGTTGGTGGGGGGAAACGGTTGGATTGTTGCCCCCACTATAAAAGGGAGTCCCCTTCTTCTCTTTGACCTACCTCTTCCTCCCCCAAGCTCCATTTATTGCTTAAGCTCCATTAAATGCTCCAAGCTCCATTTTTGCCCGATCTATCTCTCTAGCCAATCAAACTTGTTGATTTGCTCGGGAGTGGTTGAGAAGGCCCCGACCTACACTTCCACCAAGGGATTTTCGATTCCCCCACTCATCTCTAGCGGATCTTGTTACTCTTGGGTGTTTGAGCACCCTAGACGGTTGAGGTCACCATGGAGCCATAGTCCATTGTGGTGAAGCTTCGTGGTCTTGTTGGGAGCCTCCGATTAAGTTGTGGAGATTGCCCCAACCTTGTTTGTAAAGGTTCAGTCGCCATCTTCAAGGGCACCAATAGTGGAATCACGACATCTCACATTGTGTGAGGGCGTGAGGAGAATACGGTGGCCCTAGTGGCTTCTTGGGGAGCATTGTGCCTCCACACCGCTCCAACGGAGACGTATTTCCCCTCAAAAGGAAGGAACTTCGGTAACACATCCTCGTCTTCACCGGATCCACTCTTGGTTATCTCTTACCTTTACTTGTGCAAGCTCTTTAGTGTTTCTTCCCTTGCTTGCTTGTATGCTTGTTGTTATTGCATCATATAGGTTGCTCACCTAGTTGCACATCTAGACAACCTACTTTGATGCAAAGTTTAATTTGGTAAAGAAAAGTAAAAATTGGTAGTTGCCTATTCACCCCCCCTCTAGTCAACCATATCGATCCTTTCAGTTGGTATCAGAGCCTCGTCTCTTTATTAAGGACTTTACCGTCCAAAGAGTATGGTTGATATCGTAGACGGTGTGGAGGAACACTCCGGTGTGAATCTGATCTCGTCTACGGGAGATGGGGGAACCTCGGTCTCTCGTGAGGAGTTCAATGTGGCCTTGGAAATATTGAAAACCTCCATGACGACCGAAGTTGAAAGCATGTTTACGAAATTTCTTGAGGGGCTTAAACTATCCACCGCACCGTTGAAAGTGGGTGACCCCGCCAACAAGGTGACGGATGTTATCCCCGATAAGGGGGAAGCTAGTAGTGAAAAGGCTCCTTCTTCTAGTGGTAAGAATGGCACCGGCATCTTTGCCCATGTGGAACCACCACTTGTTTATGGTGGATCGGTTCCTTCCACTCATTTGAATCATGCCGGTCCTCCCCCTAAGATTGTGAAAAATGAGGATTTTGATTCTTGGGTTTACCGCTTTAAACGTCATTTAAATCATATGAACACTAACCTTTGGAGAATCATTGAATAAGGTTTCTATCCACATGATCCAAGCAACTTCACTCCTCGAGAAGCCGCAGACAATCAATTCAATGAGAATGCTCTCTTCATCATTCAAGATGCAATTCCACCCGAAGACCTACCTCATCTTCGTCCCTTCGCCTTGGCCAAAGATGCATGGCATTGTGTTGTCTCTCTCTACCGGGGAAGCGCAAGCATTCAGCGCTCCAACTATGAAGTGGTACAAGTGAGGCCGATGAGTTTGCAATGAAAGAAGATGAAGAACCTCGTGAGCTTTATCAGAGAGTAACCAAACTTGCGGTCTCACTAGGAGATCACGGGAGCAAGGACACAGATGACAATTGGATCAAGCGCAAATTCCTCAAGGCAATGATGCCCTATCACAAGGCCATGTCCTCCGTCATTCGTCAAAGACCGGACTTCCACACTTTGACCTCAAGCGAAGTGTTGGATGAGTTTGTGGCCATGAACATTTTGGACAAGACCGCCGACAATGCGGTGCTCCGTTCTCAACGGGCAAAGAAGCCCAACCTTGCATTGAAGGCCAAGCTCACCGTGGAAGAAGAAGAAAGAGGAAGAAGATGAGAGCAACCCCGAAGATACGAAGTATGCATATCATGAACACATGGTACTTGCTTCAAGGCAATTTTGGAGCAAGAAAAACTCGAGGCCAAACTTTAGCAAAAACAACTCGAGTGGCATGAGGGGCAAGCAACGTGTAAGGACTTGCTACAATTGCGGCAACGTGAGTCATTTCATTGCGGAATGCCCGTATGAGAAGAGGGAAGACAATGGTGGCAAGCTCATCCGGAAGGACAAGGCCAAGTCGTTCCCCAACAAGAACAACTTCACCAAGAAGACTCCTCCCAAGGCTTTGGTGGTGCAAGAAGAGTACAATGAGGATGATGACGATGATGAAGATGATGAGTCGGTTGCCATGGCCTCCGTTGCCATTGCGACGACGTCACGGGTGTCTCTCTTCGACTCACCCAATGAGAGCATCACCGCCAAGTGCCTCATGGCTAAAGCCACCAACAAGGTAACCCCCAACATCAAAACTACCATCATTAATCATCCTTCTCCGACGGATAGCATTAATGAACTTGAGGGAGCTAATGTGGAGGCTAACGAGTTTGAGGCCTTTATGGGCAAACTCAAGGGAAAATCTAAGAAGCACTTTGTTGCTCTCTTGGAACAACTTGGTGAAGCCAATGACATGATCGAGGCTCACGAAGACACCATCACTAAGATGGAAGGACATAGTCGTGACTATGCCGATGAGATTTCGGATCTTTCCAATGCTCTTGAGGAAGAGCGTGGTCTACGTTTGGCTCTTGAGGAGTCACACAACGTTGATTATGCTAAGTTAAAGAAAGATTATGATCATGTCCTCATAGTTTCTCATGTGCTAAACTCCGAGAAGGCCGCACTTGAGGTTGATCTTGCTAGACTCAAAGAGGAGTTTGATCTACTTGACAAGGCTCACAAGGTCTTGAAGGGTGCTCATGCTAGCCTCAAAGAGTCTCATGATCAACTTCAAGTAAAGCTAACCAAGGAAAAAGCCACTTTCCCTCGTATCATGTTAATTGATAACGCAAATGCTACTAACCCGTGTTGTGAGCATGTGCATCTCGTTGAGGAGAACGCTAAGCTAAAGGGACAACTTGAGAGAGGTCTTGCAACTTGCATACAAGGCAAGAAGAACCTCAACGATCTCTTGATCAACCAAAAGGGGGTTGTGGCCAAGGAAGGGGTTGGGTACGTGCCCGACTCCAAGAACAAGAAGAAGAATGACAAGACCAAATGACCTCCTCCTCTCATGCAAACCTTTGTGAAGGAGGGAGAGATTGCCTCCGAGGAGAAGAAGAAGAACAATGTCAAGAAGGGCAATGTCACCCCTCCCAACAAAGCCGGTGATTTTAGTCCTTCTTATGTGTTATGCCGTGCTAGTGATGGGCATGTTTATGCCAAATTTGTTGGTTCTCTTCATGAGTACATTGAATGGTCTATTTGGGTTCCAAAGACCCTTGTTACTAACATCAAAGGACCCATTACAAAATGGGTACCTAAAACCAAGCATTGATCTCTTGTAGGTGTTTGCTTCCGGTGGTGGATCATGGTTGCTCGATAGCGGAGCTACAAATCATATGACCGGAAGCAAGGACTTGGTGGTGGACGTGCACAAGGTTCCATCTATGCCCACCAATGTCGAGTGGGGTGACGCCTCATCTTCTAAGGTATTGGGACTTGGCAAGGTGGTCATCTCTCATGATCTCACGATCGAGAAGGTCATGCTTGTTGAGTCCCTTGCATACAATTTACTTTCCGTTCGTCAACTTTCAATCATGGGATTTGCCACTTTCTTTGATATCGATACCGTGGCCCTCTTGTGGAGCAAGACTCTTAAAGTAGCTTTTGTTGGGCATGTCGAGAACGGTCTATATGTGATTAACTTTTCGGAGCGACCCACTAAGACTGCGACATGCCTAATGGATAAAGTTGATGTGGGATGGCTTTGGCATCGCCGTTTAGCCCATGTCAATATGAAATCTTTGCAAAGTCTCCTCAAGGGGGACCATGTCCATGGACTAACGAATGTTAGTTTTGCTAAAGATCATTCTTGCAGTGCCTGTATCGAAGGAAAGCTACATGAGAAGGCTCACCCTCCCACGACTATCATTTATTCGAAGAGGCCTTTGGAGCTCCTTCACATGGATCTCTTTGAGCCTCCATCTTTCGATAGTCTTGGAGGTAGGAAGTATTGCTTGGTGATTGTGGATGACTACTCAAGGTACACCTGGGTGTATTTCTTCAAGAGGAAGAGCGAGACCCAACAAACCGTCATTGACTTTGCAAATGAAGCACAACGTCAACACAATGCAAAGATATTGACAATAAGAAGTGACAACGGCACCGAGTTCAAGAACTACACCTTGGATGAATTTCTTAGTGATGAGGGAATCAAGCATCAATATTCCGCACCCTACACCCCTCAACAAAACGGTGTTGCGGAGAGGAAGAACTGGACGTTGATGGATGCGGCAAGGACCATGATGGCGGAGTTCAAGTCTCCGTACAACTTTTGGGCCGAAGCCATCAACACCGCGTGTCATGCATCCAATCGGCTCTACCTCCGCAAGGGCTTGAACAAGACTCCATATGAGATACTCACCGGTAACAAGCCCAATCTCAAGTACTTCCGTGTATTTGGGTGTAAGTGTTTCATTCTCAAGAAAGGTGTTCAGTTGTCTAAATTTGAGGCTAGAGCTTATGAGGGCATATTTGTTGGCTATGCTACAAACTCTCATGCTTACCGTGTCCTCAATAAATCCACGGGACTTATTGAGGAGACGTGTAACGTGGAGTTTGATGAGAATAATGGCTCCCAAGTGGAGCAAAATGGCACTTGTGATGTAGGTGATGAAATTCCTCCCCAAGCCATAAGAAGAATGGGTGTTGGCTTTATCCTACCCATTGAGGAACCCCTTGTGGCCGAAGGAGAAGGACAAAGCTCCACTCAAGTGGAGCCATCACCAACCCAAGGCCCACACGCTTCCGAAGAACAACATGAAGGCCCTCATCCTCAAGAACATGACCAAGGGCAAGATCACGCTCAAGACGGTGTTGACACATCAAGTGATGCCCAAGGTCAAGTTCTATCCTCCGAGCAAGTTCAAGAACAAGAACAAGCCCAAGACGACGCTCAAGATGATCAAGTGACCACTCCTCGTCTCACCCCCGAGGAGGAATTAGAGCGTCGTGCCGCCAAGGTTGCTTCCAAGCTCTCCACCAAGGATCATCTCATGATGAATGTGCTTGGAATCTTAAGAAAGGGGGTAAGCACTCGTAGACAATTAGCAAATTATTGTGAGCATCACGTGTTTGTCTCTTGTGTGGAACCCCACAAGGTCTATGAAGCGCTAGAAGATCCGGATTGGCTCAATGCCATGCATGAAGAACTCAACAACTTCGAGCGCAACAAAGTTTGGAGATTGGTCCCAAGACCAACCGGGAATCACAATGTCATAGGAACCAAGTGGATATTTAAGAACAAGCAAGATGCCCATGGGATTATCATTCGCAACAATGCTCGTTTGGTAGCACAAGGCTACTCCCAAGTCGAGGGTATCGAATACGGTGAAACCTTTGCTCCCGTTGCTCGTCTTGAATCCATTCGCATGTTGATTGCATATGCTTCTCATCATAACTTTAAGTTACAACAAATGGATGTGAAGAGTGCTTTTCTTAATGGTCCTATTAATGAATTGGTTTACGTCAAGCAACCCCCCGGGTTCGAGGATCCCTACTTTCCCGATCATGTGTATCAACTCGATAAGGCACTCTATGGCCTTAAACAAGCCCCACGTGTGTGGTATGACCACCTTACCGAGTTGTTACAAGACTGTGGTTTTGAAGTTGGGCTAATCGACCCCACTCTTTTTACTAAGAAGGTCAAAGGGGAGTTGTTTGTGTGCCAATTATATGCTGATGATATTATCTTTGGTTCTCCTAACAAAGCTTTCAATGAAGAATTTGCCGCTCTCATGACCTCAAAGTTCGAGATGTCCTCCATGGGAGAGTTGAAGTTCTTTCTAGGGTTAGAAGTGAAGCAAAGAAGAGAAGGAACCTTCATCAATCAATCCAAATACACTCAAGACATGCTCAAGAGATTCAAGCTAAGTGACGTCAAGCCGGCTTCCACTCCAATGCCCACCAAGTGCCAACTTGACTTAGATCCCAATGGTAAAGTGGTGGATCAAAAGGTATATCGTTCCATGATTGGATCCTTGCTTTACCTTTGTGCATCTAGACCGGACATCATGTTGAGTGTGGGAATTTGTGCACGGTTTCAAGCCGCACCTAAGGAAAGTCACTATGTGGCGGTCAAACGAATCTTTCGATATTTGGCTAATACCCCAAACTTTGGCTTATGGTACCCAAGAGGATAAAACTTCAAGCTTGTAGGGTACTCGGATTCCGATTGGGCGGGAGACAAAGTGGATAGGAAGTCCACTTCCGAAGGGTGCCAATTCCTTGGTTGCTCTTTGGTAAGTTGGTCTTCCAAAAAGCAAAGTTATGTGTCTCTCTCGTCCACTGAGGCGGAGTATGTTGCCGCCGGTAGTTGTTGTGCACAACTCCTATGGATGAGGCAAACTTTAAAGGATTATGGTGTCACTTGTGACAAAGTGCCTCTTTGGTGTGATAATGAAAGTGCCATCAAGATCTCTCTCAACCCGGTGCAACACTTCAAGACGAAGCATATTGAGATTCGGTATCACTTCATCCGGGATCACATTAGGCGAGGAGAGATCGAGCTCAACTATGTCAACACTCATGACAACCTTGCAGATATTTTCACGAAGCCCATGGATGAAGCAAGATTTCGCGAGTTAAGGCATGAGATAAATATCATTGATTCGAGCAATGTGGCTTGAACCCTTGCACACCCCACCACGCTCATTTTGTTGTCTAGTTTAGGTGTAGGCATGGACATAGGGGGAGTGTTGTTCTCTCAATGAACTCTCCCTCCCCCCATTATGCATAAATTGATCAAGTCTTTCACTTTAGCCATTGTTGATGGTACTTGTGCTTCAAAGACGAGTTTTGGTCATGGGCCCAAGGTTAAAATCTTCGCGGCGCCATACCTTTTGACTCAAACATAGGTGGCCTCTGCCACCGCCCTCTTTTGAAGAGGTGTGTCTTGGTCATTTGCTGGTGTGCTCTTTCTCTTGCCGTTTTTGTCGTTCCATCGAGGAAAAGCCTTGTTTGTTTAGTTGCCGTGGCGTGCTGGGTGGTACTACCGCTGGTGGTGCGCGGTACTACCGCTCGTAAGCGGTACTACCGCCCCCAGCACGGTACTACCGCTGAGGGACGAGACCAGGGGGTTAAGTCGGGGCAGGGGGAGGTTTCTTCTCCCCCATACCCATTCACTTCGCCCCCTCTTTTCTCTTCCTCTCTCCAGCCTCCACTCGCCGCGGGAGGGCTCTGGCGGATCTCTATCTCCGGGGCGTCCCTCTCCATTTCCTTTGGTGGAGTCGATCCCCGCCTCGTTCTCTTGCCATGGATGTTGGTATTGCCCCCGTTCCTTCTTTCCTTTTGTCTCGTTTTCAGATCTTGTTTCTTAGGGGCAATGGTGGTTGCATCTCTAGATTTTTGGCCAAATCTAGGCTTGAGTTGGTTGGAGAAGGCAACTAGACTATCTCGATTAAAGTTTGGTAGGAATATTTTTGAATTTGGTAGGCCGGTAGTGCCGGATCTGACCACGGTAGTAGGAAACCGCTGTTTCACTGCCTCGTGCTGTAGGAAACTGCTGTTTCTCCGCCTCGAGCAGTACTACCGCTCTCATTGGAGCGGTACTACCGCTTGACCTCGAGCGGTACTACCGCTTTCTTTGGGGCGGTACTACCGCTTGGGGCGGTACTACCGCGGGCATGTCACGGTACTACCGCTGCATGCCAAATTCCATCATTTTCCTGCCTTGCCTTGATCTTTTTTGTTGAGTTTGTTGGCTTATACTCGTTCTTTCTGGTTGTTTTGCGTGTTCTTGTGTTTGGCTCTAGGTGATGACCATTCCGAGCAGCAAGGTCGCCGTATCAACCCCGGGCGTGCTACATCAAAACGCTATCGCACCTCAGAGCCAGCCGGTGGTTCCTCGAGCACCCAACTGCCTCCAGCAAGTGCATCTGCAAGTGTTCCTCCACCTCCTCAGCAATCGAAGCGATCCGCCAACAAGCCAAAGGGGAAGACTGTGACTGAGATGACCAACAAGGAGTTTTGGGAGAAGCGTCGCCGTAACCCCTATGCGGTGGACCAAGAACCCACTTTGGTCAACCGCCCGTTCTGGAACCATTTTCAGTTTGCCATCTACTTTGATGTGATCAAGGCGAAGAAGAATATTTTTGTTGATGTTCGCTCCATTGACACTGATGCTATGGAGAAGGACCCAGAGTACTTTGGCGAAGCCCTTCAGATGTGCACTCAGCTGAACATTCTCAGGATCATGCAATTCAACAAGGATTTCGATGCGGATTTGGTGGCTCAATTCTATGCCACCGTCCATCTTGGGACGGATGTCGACAGGACTCTGACATGGATGACCAATGGCAAGCTGCTTTCTGTCAAGTGGAAAGCTTTCATGGAGTTACTTGATGTGGTGGATTACGGGCTTGAGACTCCTGTCGGTTTCCGCCCTCACTGCAATGCTACGTCCACCCACAAGCAAGCCCTTTGGCCCTACTGCACTGTGAAAGTTCACCCAGTAACTGAGAAGAAGACCTATGAGCTGTCTCCGTATCTGGACATTCTTCATCGCATCTTCTGTGAGACTCTCTTCCCTCGGATCGGGAATCTGGATATGGTCCACTCTTACCTCGTGGACATGCTCCTTTTCTGTCAGCATGAGAAGGAAGCAAGCACTGGAGAGAGCCTGGATATTTCTCATGTCATGTGGTCTGAACTTCTCTCTGCCGTGTCTGAGCGCAAGTGCCCTATATATGGTCCATTCATCATGAGGCTCATTGAGAGGGCCTGGGCACAGACTTATCCCAGAGTGTTGCTAGAAACTGGAGACTTGGTTTCTCATGAGATCAAGCGTCTGAGGAAGAAGGACAATTGGACAGCGCCTCACACAGGGGGTCCATCTGCTACTGCTGCCACAGGGGGTCCGTCTGCTGCTGCTGCTGCCATGGGGGATCCGTCTGCTACTGCTGCTGCCATGGGGACCGAGGGTGGGGCTGCTACTGATGATCATGAGGAGGACTTTGGCCCCTCTAGTACAGAACCGTCGTGGGCACAGAAGCTTAAGCGCAAGATGAAGAAGCTTTTCTGCATGGAGTCTCATGGTCAGTACATGACTCATGTGGCGGAGAAGCATGCCAGGACGCGCCACAAGGAGCTCATGCGTCAGATGGGAGCAATAGTTGCCAGTGGGTCTGAGGGTCAGATCACTGAAGAGGAGGAATGGATTCATCAGCATTACCCTTGGACCGACTCCGATGCCGAGCAGTTTTCGACCCATGATGAAGATGCAGAGATGTGATGTTCGAGATCTTCATCTTCCCATCACCTGGAGTCGTAGCGTCACTCTTTGCCCTTTTTAGTGTCTCGCTGCCAAAGGGGGAGAGAGTGTAGGGATTTGTGTTTGTTGCCGTGCTTTGAGTCGTCTTGTGGGTTCTTGTGTGTTTTCTCGGTGTCTTTATTTGGTTTGGTTTGGTGTCAGACCTAAGTTCTAGACATATGGTGTGAGACATATGCTCCCTATCGCTACCTTATTACTTATGTCTATTCAGAGTACTGTAGTTTATTATGAGATGCATGCTTGTCCTGTTTATTCTCTTCTCTCATATATCTTGTGCTTAGTATTGTTGGACTATAAAATATAGGGGGAGTGTTGATCCGAACGTGTGTGTCTTGCCATATCTAGGTGCACACATTCTCGGGGAGCCCGTCTATATTTTGTAGTTCTTAGTTTTCTTCGTTTTATTTTTTTTCCTTGCGCAAATCCCTAGTTGTCATCAATCCACCAAAAAGGGGGAGATTGTTACGGCATATCTCTCTCAAGGTAGTTTTGGTGATTGATGACAACATGTTTGCGGACTAATCTTGTGCTTTGAATAATTCACAGATTCTCCCCTGGCACGAGACGCTTTCTTCCCCTCGGAGTGTATTTCAAGATGGTGTAGCTCTTTCGTTTCTTTCTCGGTGGACTAGTTGCGTAGAGGGCACCGTACTATCAAGAGGGGGTCCGCTGGGGTATTGCATGGGTGGAATCATCACGTACACATCAGCTTCTCACTCTCCGAGCGTCTCCATTCCATTGAAGAGATCTCTCCTCTCTTCCTTGTCATGTCTGGGTCCAAGCAGTAGTACCGCGCAACCCAGCGGTAGTACCGCTGAGGAGCCACAAGCGGCAGTACCGCCCCACAGCGGTAGTACCGCCCGTGGCTCCACAGCAGTAGTACCGCTGGGGTACCTGGCACCTCCGCCTCATCCTCAGCATCTTTGAGAGATTCTCTCTCTCTCTCTCTCTTTTGCGCCCCAACGGTAGTACCGCACTGCCAGCGGTAGTACGGCCGAAGGGTCACAAGCAGCAATACCGCTCCACAGCGGTAGTACCGCCCGTGACCCCGCTGCCGTAGTACCGCTGGGCAGTCTGGCTCCTACCGCCTCGATTCGAGAGGTCTTTTTCTCGTGTCGGGTTTTGCGGCACTAGTCGCGGTTGTAGAGGCGGTAGTACCGTTCTAGGAGCAGTAGTACCGTCCCTACCACCGCGGTAGTACTGCAGTTGGGTCCTTTCCTACTAGTCTCCTCTGCGCGGCAGTGCCGCTGGCTGGCGCGGCAGTACCGCTGTCCTAGCGGTAGTACCGCCCCCTCTCAGCGATAGTACCGCCCTGTGCGGGGCTGGTTGGTGGGGGGCAACGGTTGGATTGTTGCCCCCACTATAAAAGCGAGTCCCCTTCTTCTTTTTGACCTACCTCTTCCTCCCCAAGCTTCATTTATTGCTCAAACTCCATTAAATGCTCCAAGCACCATTTTCGCCCGATCTATCTCTCTAGCCAATCAAACTTGTTGATTTGCTCGGGAGTGGTTGAGAAGGCCCCGATCTACACTTCCACCAAGGGATTTTCGATTCCCCCACTCATCTCTAGCGGATCTTGTTACTCTTGGGTGTTTGAGCATCCTAGACGGTTGAGGTCACCATGGAGCCATAGTCCATTGTGGTGAAGCTTCGTGGTCTTGTTGGGAGCCTTCGATTAAGTTGTGGAGATTGCCCCAACCTTGTTTGTAAAGGTTCGGTCGCCGCCTTCAAAGGCACCAATAGTGGAATCACGGCATCTCGCATTGTGTGAGGGCGTGAGGAGAATACGGTGGCCCTAGTGGCTTCTTGGGGAGCATTGTGCCTCCACACCGCTCCAACGGAGACGTACTTCCCCTCAAAAGGAAGGAACTTCGGTAACACATCCTCGTCTTCACCGGATCCACTCTTGGTTATCTCTTACCTTTACTTGTGCAAACTCTTTAGTGTTTCTTCCCTTGCTTGCTTGTATGCTTGTTGTTATTGCATCATATAAGTTGCTCACCTAGTTGCACATCTAGACAACCTACTTTGATGCAAAGTTTAATTTGGTAAAGAAAAGTAAAAATTAGTAGTTGCCTATTCACCCCCCCTCTAATCAACCATATCGATCCTTTCAGAGATTTTTATAGAAGCAGGTAGCAATGTCTAGCATGTCCTTAGTCTCTGTAACAATACTATTAGGGCCATCTAGAGCATGTATCTGGGTTTTCCTCCTCCTTTGGTTGGCCACAACCTGGAAGTATTTAGTATTCCTATCTCCTTCTAAAATATCTTTATCTCTAGATCTTTGCTTGGCTTTAATCTCGTCTTTCAGCCAGATCTGGTGAAGCGCTTGCAGCACCACTTTCATCCTGCTGATCTTAGAGTCAGATAACTGCTCTGTTTCAACCTTAACATCAAGAGTCAGATGGCCCTATTCCCCGGCGCGACGGAAAATAAGGTAAGACACACGCACGCACGCGCACGCGCACGCGCACACGCACACACATGCACACGCACTCGCACTCGCACGCGCGCACGCGCGCACACACGCACACGCACTCGCACGGCTACTCGGGCAGGCCCAGGTGCAGGGCGGGCCCCCTTTTTTTTATTTCTCTTGTTGCTTTTTTCGCTACTTTTAAAAAGTTTGGGATTTAAAAAATCAAAAAATATTCAAGATTTTAGAAAGAAATAAATCCTTTTGTATTTCCGTGAACAAATTTGAATTTTTGATGAACTGTTTTTTGAATTTTCATGAACAGTTTTTTCGATTTTGATGAACATTTTCTGAATTTTGATGAACATGTTCTGAATTTGATAAACAAATTTTGAAACCAATATTTTTTAAATGTATGATTATCTTTTAAACTGGATATATATTTATTGAATTGATGAATTTTTTCAATATGATGACATTTTCTGAAATTGATGATCATTTGTTAATATGATGTGCAATTTTTTATTACAATGGAAAAATGAACTCAATGTACATCTTTTTAATTCAATGAAAAGTTTCTAAATTTGATGAAAAAATCATGATTTTTTTTGCTAATTTGAAAATGTTAATGAAAAAGCGAAAAAGTAAATTTTAAATAAAAAAGAATAAAAAGAAAAAACGAATAAAACATGAATAAAATGAAAAAGAAAACGAATAAAACAATAAAAATAAATAAAATAATCTAAACCTTCCTAAAAGTGGACTCTGCACTTCTTGGGCCGATTGAAATCACGTAGCGAGCGGTGCCGGTGGCCCGGGGGGGGGGTGCTGGCTTGATCGTCCCGCGGGAGGTCCTATTCCCCGCGTTGCGCGGGGAAACCGAGCACCTTGGGCTGACCCAACTATAGGACCGGGGCATCCCCTGTTTTTTTCGTTTATATAAACTTTGAAAAATATTCACGAATCCCAAATTCTTCAGCCAGAAAGGCAAAGGCAATTTGCTTGAGTGTCTTACCTCAACTCCAACCTTCATTGTTCATTTTGGCGCGGCAACCAAGCTCGTGCTGAAATCACCTTTTTTCTTCAAACAAGGTCTCACTGACAACCCATTGGACGAAGATATTCCCATGGGTAAGTTTAAGAAATCTAAAGCCTTGTGTTCTCAAGATTTGTAGTACTAGCTAATAACAATATTGACTTGAAAAGTTAATTTCTTCAATGTAATTTCAGGTCATGGATCCGAATTCACTCCTGGATTTCTAAAAAGACTTAAGCAACTGGCTCGACAGCCCTAGTTGTGAAGAACAATGCAAGGAACTCTGAAATCTTGTATGTTTCTAGACATTGATTTTGTATTAGTGGTAGTAACAAGTGGGGAGGTAGTCTTTTAGCTTGCTAATTAGATTCGTTTTCAACATGTACCTATAATGCCACCCTGGGAAGCAATGTAATTTCAGGTGATGGATCAGAACAATATTGACCTGAATAACTAATTTCTTCACTGTACCTTCAGGTGATTGATCAGAATGTAATTTCAGCTGATTTCCTTACATTGTTCTTCAGAATAGTCTTCCAAATAATCACAAGGGAAATTAATTATTCTAAGTTTGGGAGACAAAAACTCAAACAGTTTGAATGAATATGTTAGTTACAGACATGGAAACTTAATCGTTACATCAATATTGAGTTTAGTTACAGGCACAAAAATTTAGCCCTTTGTTATTATATCGATGCAGAAAACCGGCAGATTACTGCATAAGGTTACTCATGGGATTCTGTAGCAGTTTATTATGAGTATATTGTTTGAGCTCATTTATCGTACCTCGAAAGTAAGATAGACCCATCTATTTGCCTGATAGCTAAGAAGTCATGGAATATGCAAGGGGTAATCTGGACTATTTTGACATGAAGAAAAAGAGCCGGAAATTTTATAATCCTGAGCAGATGCCATTGCCGTAATTCACCAAATTTATAATTCTGCAAGGGCTAAATACATGACACTGTACAAAGAACCAGTGTTTCTCTGCCATTTGCAGTCCCTCCCATGCAATGCACACACAGTAGCCAATAATGTGGGCAAATTTAGGGGCCACAGTAAATGTATGAAAGAAATAACCATAATGACAGACCATTAATAATTAACATATAACAACAGCATTTGATGTGTAAATGTATGAAATAAATAACCATAATGCCAAATATTCCACCAGGCACAACTACAACGTCTCCAAGAGTACAGCATGTTGACGAATCACGTTCACAGTTGTAATGCAATATCCAACATCTTCACCATTTTTCCGTTGCAGAAACCACTCATTTTTCAACTTTCGGTTTCGGAGAATCTGAATCCTAAGTAAATATTTCTTCTACCTAGAGAGAAAAAAGAGTACGTCTTGTCTCATCTTGAGACTAAATCATCACACCATGCATCTCCAGTTCTCCGCTGCAGCAGTTTTATAAGGGTTCAAGTCAGCCAAAAAAAGTAAGCTCCCCTGAAAATAAAGCATGAGAAGAAATCTAACTTTTTATTTGTTTGCCAGAAATTAAAAGTCCTATCCTGGTGTCATACCTTGTTCTATGTATGTGCAGTTGCTACATGTCCTAGCTCTCCCGGATTCAGGCAGAGCATACTACACTAGATCCTCGCTACAAAAGGCCACGCGACAAAAAAAGGTTAATCCATGTCATGATTCAGGCAACAAAGATATCAAGAGACATAGATGCACAACAAAGGAGGAAGAAATTATATCTTGCACACTCACCTGGCAAGCCTTGACGTCCTGACATCCACACAGGAGCATGCCGTTGAGCAGATCGGTGGCTTGGAACGCACCCCCTCCCTCGCTTCTCTGAATTTAGTTCATTTCAGAAACATGCACAAACATCAATGATTTTGTGTAACAACATAGCCTTGTTGCACTCAACCGGAACTGGATATACTGGATAGTAAATATACACTCCACTTCCACTGCATCGAGATTTAATAGGTTTTAGAAGTGTTTAGATTATTTGAGATTAATATCTGCAGTTGTCATCTTGTGAAACATACAAGTACTTGACCCTCAAGTTTTATGTATATACATATAAATATATATTGATTCCTGTGTTCAGTACCTTGTAGTAATCAACTGCGATGAAATTAGCCCATCGGTTTCCAGCTGAGCCGTAGCATGTGTTAGACATCCCAGTGAGGCCCCTGGAGTGCTGCAAACACGCAGTCGGCTTCATTGGGACAGATGGGAAGTAGTTCATGAGGACCAGTGACTTGGTCTTGTCGTTGAGCGGCGCGGACTCCGCACGGTTTGAGCATTTGCCAGCATCCATTCCATCGTCGCCATCTTCAACACAGTGAAATCAATCAGTTTCATAGCAACAATAGTTACGATAATTAGGAACTGCAGCAGAATGTTTCGTATGGAGGAAGTAGTGTCTCACAATTGTTCTCAACCATGAAATTCCACTGGTATGCGATTCCTTCTGTGACTTGCTTCGATCTGGCAGAGGTGAACACAAGGAGGCGCTGGTTGCTTTTGACCATATCGCTGACAAGAGGCCACTGCTGACCATTCTTTGGCATTTTCAACACCGGAAACCAGTACTTTTGCAGACCAGAGGCCTTGAACACGTTTGTCAGGCCATTTGGCGCATGAACATAGTCTTCCAGGATTAACGTAACAATTTCAGATGGATTGGCAGAAAGAAAGGCCTCAATTTCCTTGAACGTGTCCAATGCCGGTTCCTACAATCAAGTAATAATATTTATAGACTGTATTCTGAAAGTCTATGTGGATATGAGGGAGGAAGGCATATTCAGTATGTACTCACAAATGCAGTAAAATCGTTGCATTTGCCTCCACTGGAATGGCACAACCATACACCTCCTTTGAAGTCATATGTATCGAGCATTAGCGCGCGAACACCATTCTGTACAGCAATGCAATTGCGATGAGAAGTGATGTTCATAAGATAAGACATGTAGAACAACAGAAGAGTCTTATCAGATGACACAGAAGCTACATTTAACTGATCGGTGACTGTATCCTCCTGGTTGTCGAAGGTGATGCGTGGAATTCCGGTGTGCGACGGTTCCCCAACAATCGCGAATGAATTGTGCGTCGTGAGGTAGGCGTACTTATTGAATGGCAACGAGTTATTCTGAAGACCAAACCAGAAGCAAAACAAATTCACAATGAAACATTAGGGCCATGTAAAAAAACTGTTTTCATTATGATTTTCTTGGCTACTGAGTCCAAACAAGTCCTATACTCCTAATTGGGTATGAACATCACTTATCGGGTTTTTTGTTGGCGGGTGATCAAACTTATTGGATTTTGGGAGAAAATTAGGCCATAACGCCCTGCCATATCTTACTGAAATCTCTATGCATGTAGAGAATGTGACCCCAATATACAAGCAACATTACATAGACATGATTATGGAAATATCCTAATAAAATCCAAATCCATCGTTTTTTCGGCACGGACTGACCAAGAGAAGCGATACAATCTGCCCATGACATAAACCGCATTCTGTTTGTTTCAGAAACAGATCTGGCCAACCAAGAATTTGTGGAAAGAGGAATAAAGGAACTCAAAATCATCAACAAACATAATCACCTGCTCTTATTCCTTCTCTGACACAGGAAAAAAAGAGAGAAGAATCAAACAACTGGAAGAATTAAGCGGACTCTTACAACGAGTTGGAAGGGGTTGGTGGCGGTGGAGCGGGCGCAGTGGGAGCCGGCGAGCTTCGGCTCGCAGTCGAAGCACCACTGCCCGGCACCGCAGCCAGCACTCGTCGAACACTGGTCGCCTACCTGAATTCAGATGCAACCCAAAGCTCAATTTTAGCAGGGAATCATTACGGGCGAATCTGATCACAGTTGTTGCTGGAATCTTACACTGGCAGCTGCAGCTCCCAAGAGGCCAGCCATGACTAGAACCACTGCTGCTGCTGCTACTGCTGCCCCCATCTGAAAGGTATAGAGAAAGAGGAGAAGATGAACAGAAAAGGATAACGCCGACCAACCGAACAATCAATTATTGGCAAGAGAGATAGAGATATAGAGCTGGAGTTGTTGGGGGGTGGTTGCAGGCTTGTAGTGCATTAATTGTCATACTATACTTACATATACTAGATCTAGTTGACCTTGTCCCATATTATTAGTATGCAAAAAAAAGCAACATTAATTAGTCCTTAATTAATTGTGTAGCAGCAACATACTAACATGGCACATTTTGTTTGTTCTTTTGGTGGCCTAATATGTGCACTACCTACCTACCATCCTTAACACAGGATAGCGATTACCAGCCACGCTTTTGTTCACTAGTGAGATGTGAGATGTGGTCACTAGCTAAAGATGCGAAAACGACGGCCACGGATGTGATCACTAGGTACAGGTGCAATTTCTATAACAAAAATATGTCTACATACATCTATTTCTCCGACGAGTATTTCCGGACATAGTATAAATTCTACTATTCGCCTATGAATAATTGAAGATACAGTTCCTTGAGGATGAAGCTCAAAATCTCATAAACCAATCCCATCCAAGCGCACCTGTACCTGAGACTCAGGCTCCAGTTTCTCAAGACCTTACACTGGCATTCATGCAGCAGCAGCAACAGCAGGGTTGCAGGTCCCGCTCCGCCGGAGATGGGCCAGTCCAGCAGGGACAGCGCGGTCAGGCAGCGACCGGTGTGGCCGCAGGACGGCCGAGAGATTCAAAGAACCGGCGGCGGCGGCTCTCCGGTCGCGCTGTGGCAGTCGGCGGCGGGGAAGAAAGGAGCCCGCAGCGGCCGGCGGCGGCTCTCCTCGCGATTTTGGGCTGGCTTTCTGCGATCGCTAAATGGGCCGGCACAATATGGGTTTCTGAGAAGCGGTTCAGAAAGCTTCCATAATCGGTCTTAGAAGCTTTTAAGTGTTATACTAAAAAAAGCTTTTATGCGCGTTTTTTTCTCTTTTATTATTTTCGTCTTTTGTGTTTCTTCACGGTTTTCATTGGTCTTTTATTTTTCTAACACATGTCTACTTTTTTCATTTCTTATTGTAAAAAAAAATGTATACACGTCAAACATTTTCAATACATGTTTTGAATATTTCTTAATACATGTTAAACATTCAACATGTTGTATTTTATAAAAAGTGTGCAAATTTTTTTTAATTAAGTGATGTTTTTACAATCTACATTTTTTTAATGTTACAAACTTTTTTGTAATATGGGAGCATTTTTATATTGTATAGTTGTTCTTAATAATATTGGAAAGCACACCATCATTTTTTAAATAGTACTAATGTTTTGTAAAAGTTGCACAAACAAATATTTTACACTACATTAATATATTTTTAATGCATTATGATTTTTTAAAATAGATAAATTATTTTAAAATAATTATGTATTCAGAATATTTACAAATTTTAAAAATGAAAAGAACAGAAAAAACAGACAAAAACCAACCAATGAAAGAAACAAAGAAAATGGGGCATGCCTAATACAGCGGTCCCTTCGAATTATGTGCTCACTGTGCTAGCCCATGTATCAATAGATAGCACACACAATACATGATGTAATATTATTGTAGATCCGGAATATAAATGTTACATACCTGCGTAGCTCAAGACTAGTTTACAAAAGAAAATACAACGAAAAAGCAAAACAAAATCTACGCGAAGTCCGTAAACACCATCGACAAAAGTTGAGTATAGACCATAACCCTACATCACATCATTTACTCGTCGTATAAAATTTTGCAACATGATAAGCTGCAACCATAGAGGTCAATACTTTAAATGTATTGGCAAGTCACACCCAACATGTTAATGCAAACCTAACATCTATGTGCGAGGATATGATACAATGAATGACTTATGGTTTTGTTTTCAGTTAACCTCTTGCTTGCGAGTGCGGCGTTTCTGCTGCTCCTGAGCTCATCTGCACCCCCCTGACGAAAAAATCAAAACAAATACTAAACAAATAAAAAAATCCAATTTTTTGTTTGGTAGATAAGTTTATGCGTGAGGTGCGCTTCAAGATTCAATTCATTTGGACATCTGAGCAACTCTCAGCAAAAAAGACAAATTCAGGATCTATAAAAAAGTTTACTGTTCACACATTGTTCTGAGCCGATTTTTTTTTGCTGAGAGCTGCTTAGATGTGCAAATAAGTTGATATGTGGAGCAAACCTCACACATAAAATTTAATATCACACAAACAATTGGATTTTTTTAGTATTTGTTTTGATATTTTTCCTGACCGGATGCAGATGAGCCTGGGCACCGAATTGGGTTTTTGCTTGCTTAATTGCATTACTAGATATCCCATTTTAGCCGAGGGTCCAATTACCGTTGGATATTTAAGTTCACCGTGGGATACTCTTATAACTGACGGTACACTATCGGCCATCTCCCATCAGCTATGCTTCGTCGGCCATTACACTAATAACCGACGGCACCGTCATATTATATCTTTGCCCACAGTAAGAAGCCGACGGTGAGCCGTCAGATATGTAGTTTCCTACACCTGGCTCCCAGTAGGCCGAATGCGCTTATAGCTGACGCTTTACGGTCAGGTTTTTATCATCTGACGGTTATTGTTTACCGTTGGTTTTCTTAATAGCCAATGGTATATACAACCCGTCAGGGTTACATAGAACTGGGAGGAGAGCCAAACCATCGGTTAATGTGATTACCGATGGTGCATACCAGTGGCGAAGCCACACTTTACCTGTGTAGTCAATTGACTACACAGATTTTTGTCAAATACATCATATGACAAGCAAAACCCATGCATAAAAATCATAGAAATTCATACATCTGACTACACAACACCCAATTGACTACACATGATATGGTTCCTGGCACCGCCACTGGTGCATACACCCCTTTTGGGATTCCTTTAGTTGAGAGGTTAGCCCACACCTTCAATTTAGAAAGTCGTTGACAGTCTAAAGTACTTGTATGCATATTTTGTACCCAAGATGTTTGTTGCACCATGGGCCATTAGTCAACCCTCACTGAATTAATATCACCAAGAGGTGTTGCACCACAGGGAAGTGCTATATATAGCACAATATTTCATAATATTGGTATTTCAAATATATCTCATAATTGCACAACCACACATGACCAAAAACATATATTATATCTATGATAATCTAAGTATTACAAACCTAATGAGTTGCACATGAATTACATTTACCATAACAATCCATCTAGGAAGTGTTGAGTGCAAAACAAAATAGTGACAAAGTGGTTTCTAGACATTTTTTTTTTGCGAATAAAGAGGATTGTATTAATCAAAGGAGATCATTACAATCCTGTTGGCACAGTGCGCCAACTGCATCAGGTCCATGGCATGTCCAAACTGCAGTACGTGGTTCAGAACGCCCCGTTTGGGCTAAAGCATGAGCAACTTTATTTTTACTCCTACAAACATGCGTTACCACATGTTGACGACCAAGTGCAAGGAGCCGCTTGATCTCTCCAACGATGGCAGCAACTGGAGACCTGTTTTGTTCAGTTTCTTTGATCATATTAGCAGCGACTAAGCTGTCCGTTTCCAGAGAGAAAGGCAGGGAGCTCCATTCGAGTGTTAAGGACACCCCTTCCATGCATGCGGCGACCTCCGCCTCAAGAGCGCTCGCGCAGCTAGTCAGCAACCTGCAGGAAGCAAATATTATGGCGCCGTTGTGGTCACATAGGACCATGCCAGCACCACCAGTTCCATCCTCTTCCCTCCAAGCACCATCAACGTTTAGCTTTGCCCAACCAGCAGCAGGTTTAGCCCAATGTTCTGGCGGTCTTGGGCAGGCACTCGGGTTTATTGGCTTCTTCTTTTTGATCCTGTCGTGGCCGTTCACAGTCACCATCTTGCCTTTAACTACATCTTCAGTAGGGTGCTGCTGGATACAACGAAGACTCTTGATGTAGCTGCACAAAAATCTGCGAGATGCTTCAATGGTCGGGGCAGGTTTATGATGAACCACTTCATTGCGGACGTGCCAGTTACGCCACAACGTCATGATCACTGGAAGCCACTGCTCTTCAGTGCATTGATTCAGGAAGTGAAGAGCCCATTCCGTTCCAGAATTGGTGACGTTCTCGAGTCTCGGCATGCATTCAGATTTCTCCATTGCTTCCCAAAGCATTCTGGCCAGAGGGCACCTACACATCGCGTGGTATGTATCCTCGGATTCCATTCCACAGAGCAAACAAATATTAGTGGTTTCTAGATTTCTCTTAGCTTTATTCTCCATAGTCGCTAGGGAATTGGTTATTAGGCGCCACGCAAAGGTGCGTACCTTCGGGGGAGCAGGGCACCCCATACTGCCTTCCAGACGGCACGAGTGCCGTCCGGTGCCCTGCTCGCTGCACCCATGTTGGTGCTTGAAGAGAAGTTGATGCCGAGGTGATACGCGCTGCGCACGGAGAAAATGCCACGGGGATCCGGCGCCCATGCCAGAAAGTGGTCCAGACATTTTACATAAGCTAAATTGCCAACAAACTTTGGGGCTTTACTTTATCATAATGCTTATCACCTAAGCTATCATCTCCCTGGTTGCCATAGATGTCATCCTCCTCATCATCATCATCATCATCAATGTCATGATCATTCTCACTCCTTAAGAAATGGCTAGACTAGAGTCTAGATGTAAGAGAGATGAAAAACAATGCAATGTAGTACTTGAAATTTAATTGAGCTACAGGGAACAAACTTTTTTTAGGGAAGCTACAAAGAACAAATTTAATTGTTCTAGAAACATTTATATGCATGGAGATATATAGCTAATCACGTCTTACGGTTGAAACTAGAAACTCAGTGTACATGGACAATTACTAGTGTCAATAGAAACGACAGAAGAAGGCAAGACACGGCCGGAGTAGGAAGAAGAGAGGTACCTCCGCACCACATGGGATGGGAACGGGATTGATGGAGCCCTACGGGATTGATGGAGCCCTCTATATAGGATCGATAAGGAGGAAAGAAATATCGAGTCCGGCGTTTCGGTGCCCAGACTCATCTGCACCCGGTCAGAGAAAGTAAAAAAAAATTCAAAAAGATCCCAAAAAAATTGTATGGTAGAAAATTTATTGTCTTTTTTTGCCGAGAGCTGCTCAGATGTTCAAATAATATGCATGTGAGCAGATCTTATGCATCAAATAATCTACCACAAAAAAACAGATTTCTTTGAATTTTTCTAGTATTTGTTTTAATCTTTTTCATCAGCACGGATGCAGCTGAGCCTCGGCTAAGAACTGGAAAATCAAGAAATATCTCTTCTCCGCTGGTGAAAGCAGTGCGGCCGGAATACACTCGAAGGTACGCGGCAACCCACAAAAAAGGGCAACCGACGTAACAAAAACGTGGCAGATGAAGAGAATCACGGTCAAAGCGGCAATAAAAAATCTCAGAAAAATAGAACCCTTACAGACCTAGAGTCTTTAGGATGTTGAAGTATGTTGACAAGCATCCAAAGAAAAGAAGATAAAAAAGGGAGTTCGAAAAGAAGACCAAGAATCATTGTCACAAGCTGCTGTGGATTTCTTCTTGTGGGTGCATGAAGATCAAATTCAAACCAACTCAAACCAAAATTCAGAAACAATCAACCGAGTACCATGCGTGACAAGTCAAACATGCTCCAGAGTATGCAAAACCATGCAAGATCATAAATCCACAAACACTACCGTAGCTAGGAATCACCAGATAGTTCAAAGAATCAACATGGGATCAGCTTAAGTAATCACAGGAATGCTCATTAAGATATTAATAAGGGCAAAGTAAATAACAAAAAAGAACTGATTGGCTGCACGTACAAGTAACTTTCACGGGCATTGATGATTTACAGCGTGGCAAAAACATCACTAACATAAGGTTTTGACAACAGGAGTAGTCACCATAACCACTAGTACATCATACATATAAGACCTATGATTATCTTCACCCTTCAAAGTAGGACTATGAAAGGTCACACATGCGACGAAGTAACCCCACTCGGCCCTTGCGATCCCGGTCCCAAATCCAGATAAGACTCTTCGGCAAACTTGGGCCAAAACAACCTGAAAAACAGAACAGTTCAGAATCCGTTAGTGCACCGGATTTTAGTAATACTTTTTAGCAGTACAGTAAACCAGTAAAAAATGTACTCCCTCTGTAAAATAATGTAAAATCGTTTAGATCACTAAAGTAGTGATCTAACCGATCTTATATTACTTTACAAGAGGTAGTATTTCTTAAAGATTGCCCCCTTCAGGAATGAACACGCCTGCAAACACAGAAAAAATGCAGCTTCAATAAAAAAAGATAGACGCAAGAAGTAACACCAAGTAATTAATTAAATGTGGACTCTAATTGTTCAAAAAAAAAGTGAACTCTAATTCAAATACCACCCCTGTTCAAGCTTCGCATGCATTCCAATGAACATTCCTGCCTGCCAATGTAGCATATCAGATCCTTGCTTATAGAGAGCCACAAAAACACACCGTACCATACCAAAAAAAATGCAAAAATGGAAGGTGATAAGACAGATTAAACACCACTTGCTACTGCTTGAATGCTAAAATGACATGTTGTCACACTAGCTGACAAGGGGGCAAGGGGTTCAATCTCCTAGTGGTGCAGACCTTTATTGGTACCTTAACACTGAACCCAAGGTAGTTGATTGTATCGTAAGTGTTATAACAGAATATTGATTAATGTTTAAATAACTGCATATATATTTCAATAGCCACTGCACATATTAACAATTAAGAAATAAGAGAGACTCACGTTGATTGATCACACGAACATGGTTAGCTCTGGACGGCTGAAGATGTCGTTGTTTCCAAGATCGCCTAGTGCAGGATAAGAAGCCACAAGTGCATCCTGTGCGCCAATATACAGCGAGTTGTAGATCTTCCAGTATACTTCACGTACTTTCCTTGCTGGATGGAAGACGCCTTGAAGGCAATAATTCAGAACCACGGCTGCGCCTAGAGCAACTCGCATTCCCTCGATAGCTTCCATGACGGCATTTATGAGATGGGGAGATGTCTCAAATATGTTGGGCCAGACATAGTTGAGCAAATGGACAAGAGCATCCTCACAACCCAAGCCTGCAACTCCTAGAGCCATATGCTTGATAGCAGACGCAGCAGTCTGCCTGTGAACCAGATCCCTGTCCATCAGTGCATCTTCAAGCAAGGGAGCGACCGCATATATGTAATCTTTGCCCATCTCACCAATATACTCAAAGAGGAAAGAGAGAGATTTCAAAACACCATTTTGGACATTGAGCTCCGGAACCCGGTACTCATTCATGAGGGCAGGCAAAACTGTGAAAGGTGAGCAAGTTTCAGCAACAATAGCAATTGCTACAGTCGTGCAAACACGGTTCTGTCGCTCCTGCACCTTCAAGTTATTCAACAGAGTGGCCAACACATCCTGAGGCCCGATTGCCTTGGCAATATAACCAAATGTGTTCACAGTGGCTCTTCTGATACCCTTCTTGTGAGCCTTCAACATTTCCAGCAGCTCAAAACAAATCCTCATCCACTCCCGAGCTGGTACGAATTCTGCTCCGCGATCAGCTATCCTACCAACTAGATCAATGCAGTTCTCTTGGACCTTCTCATGCCTATTTTTCAATATGGGGGTCAGACGAGGAAGAAGATCCTTGATTGGAGGCGTCATCTTAGTCATGCCAATTACATTCACGATAGCCTTCAACGCTCCGAGAATTGAACCCAGCACCTCAGGATACTCCTCCCCCAAGTACTCATATAGCACAACACCCAGGTGACCCATAAGCTGTTCCTCCTGGCACTGCTTCATCACAATAGCTATCCTTGAGATCAGATCAGCAGCTTGTTGCCTAACTTTTGCACTCTTGTTGTTCAACCGCCACTTGATGGTACCACATATCTGCGGAAGGTAAGGCTTGACCCTCTGGCCAAGCGCATTCACAACAGCTCCAAAGCCATTAAGCATGACATTTGCATCATCACTTGTCTGCTCCTGGAAAGCATACAGGATGCCATCAATAAGCAGCTCCTCCAGACGAGGATCAATATCCGAGGTACCCAAGTTGGCCACCACCTTCTCAATTGTTTCCATCACCATTCTCCTGTAAGGCTCACTTTCATCTTTCAGATCCTCAACAATCTTCCCGACGATATCAGGAACTCCCACCTTGTTTGCCATCTCTACTGTTGTTTCCACAAGTTGCTTATAGTTCCTACGATCTAGAGCCATTCTCCTAACCCAGAAGTGTTTGAAGAACGCTGAAAGGACTCTGTGACTCCGGATACAATCAGGATCTAAACACTGTGTGCTGATGACACACTGACTCCGGATATAATCAGCCTGTACACCCTCTGTACTGACACACTGCTTCACAACCTTCAGGACAATCTTCTTCATCTCTTCATCCGGGGACTTGAATTCTCTGATTAAGACTGGCATCACACCCTTCGTGTAGAAACTGGCATACTCAGCATCCATAAGAGGGATGATGAAACCAATAGCCTTCAAGAAGGCAGCATGGACCTTTCCACTGTGAGATCTGGTACCCTTCCAGAGAGGCCTCAACACACTATCAAAACTTTCTATACCATAGGGCGCAGCAGCTTCAGCAAGTGCAGCAAGAGAGAGAGCAGTGATTGTCCGCACTTTCTGGTTCTCATCAGTTAGACCATGCTCAATAATCTCAACTAGGTTCTTAAGGTGAGGCAGAACAGCACAGCCCATGAGAATAGCAATCTGCTGAACAATCTTGATACCAGTGTGTCGAGCTTGCCAGGACTTCTTACTCTGACAAACAGCCTTCAAGAATGGGAGGAGGGCGGGGATACCCAAAGCAGAAGCCACCACACTGAATGCCCTAGTAGTTGTATTCCTCACATACTCGTCAATGTTATCAATATCCGGTCTCATAGCGGCAATCATAGTAGCAAGACCGGCAGCTTTGCTAAGATTTGAGATAATCTCCCTGCCCTCAGCACGAGCGTAGTAATCCTCATCAATCAAAAGTGGCTCGATAACTACAAGAATCTTGTGCACAAATGGACGGACCAGCTCATCCACTACCGGAACAGGGCTCTAAGCCGACAGCCAAATGTATGCCGACGGCCACCGTCGGCCTAATCCGAGCTATGCCGACAGCTAGATCCTGGCCGTCGGCGTACAATGGCCGTCGGGCTATCCCCGTCTACGCCGACAGCAGCCGTCGGCACATCACAGCCGTCGGCTTATCCCGGACTACGCCTACAGCTGCCGTCGGCATATATAAGCCGTCGGCATAGATGCGGGCCCGCCGACAACACTCATCACGGCCGGCTAACGACGTCAAATCTATGCCGACGGCCGTGACGGGTGGCCGTCGGCATAGATACGGGTGACACGTCACCGATCCAGAGCGCACCGACCAGGACCTATGCCGACGGCAGCCGTCGGCATAGCTGACACGTCATCGATCCGCGGCGCTGTCCATCTGCCCTGGCCGCAGCTATGCCGACGGCTTTGCCGTCGACATAGTTTTTTTTCTTTTTTTCTTTTTTTCCATATAGTATTATTATTATTATTATTAAGCATACAGTATGTGTTAATAAGCATACATATAGATTGTGTTAATAAGCATACATATAGTATGTGTTAATAAGCATACATACATTATTTTTCGGTTCTGTACAGACCAGTGTGACCCCCCTCACGAACGGTGCCGCCGCCAGCCGGCAACTGGAATGGGGAACAACCGCATCGGATCTATACGAAGGGGACTTTGCTCCAAGTGTTCATATATATCGGATGACCTACCACAACCGGATGGTGTTATGCCATGTCCGAAGAGGCGGCACGCATCTCCGGGGTGTGGCCCCGTCACGGACGGCGCCGCCGCCGACACCTGGAGGAGGGGAACGGGCGCGTCGGGTCTACATGGAGTGGATGTATCTGTGGGTTTGGCCCGGATGTTGCTCCCGGGTGTCTCTATGGGCGGACCTGACACAACCGGGTGGAGAGGTCCACTGGTCAAAGCCCGTCCGTGCAAAGTCAAAGGGCTAGATCCCGTGGTCAAACGCTACAGGGTTAGCCGGGACGGGGGCCCTGGGGGGTAGCAATGCCACCGGAGCGTCGTACCGGGCCCTCATACATGCGGGGTGGTGTTGTGGCATGTCGGAAGAGGCGGCACACGTCTCCGGGGTGTGGCCCCCGTCACGGACGGCGCCGACGCCGGCACCTGGAGGGGGAAACGGACGCGTCGGGTCTACACGGAGAGGATCCTGCTGTGGATCTGGCCTGGATGTTCCTCCCCGGTGTCCCTTTGGGCCGACCTGACACAACCGGGTGGAGAGGTCCACTAATCAAAGCCCGTCCGTGGGAAGTCAAAGGGCTAGATCTCGTGGTCAACCGCTCCAGGGTTAGGCGGGACGGGGGCCTTGGGGGGTAGCAATGCCACCGGAGCGTCGTACCGGGCCCTCATACATGCGGGGTGGTGTTGTGGCATGTCGGAAGAGGCGGCACACGTCTCCGGGGTGTGGCCCCCGTCACGGACGGCGCCGACGCTGGCACCTGGAGGGGGAAACGGACGCGTCGGGTCTACACGGAGAGGATCTTGCTATGGATCTGGCCCGGATGTTGCTCCCCGGTGTCCCTTTGGGCCGACCTGACACAACCGGGTGGAGAGGTCCATTGATCAAAGCCCGTCCGTGGGAAGTCAAAGGGCTAGATCTCGTGGTCAACCGCTCCAGGGTTAGGCGGGACGGGGGCCCTGGGGGGTAGCAATGCCACCGGAGCATCGTACCGCGCCTCATACATGTGGGGTGGTGTTGTGGCATGTCCGAAGAGGCCGCACGCGTCTCCGGTGCGTGGCCCCCTCACGGTCGGCGCCGCCGCCGGCACCTGGAGGGGGGAAACTACCGCATCGGGTCTACATGGAGTGGATTTAGCTGTGGGTTTGGCCCAGATGTTGCTCCCCGGTCTCCACTGGTCAAAGCCCATCCGTGCAAAGTCAAAGGGCTAGATCCCGTGGTAAAACGCTACAGGGTTAGGCGGGAGGGGGGCCTGGGGGGGGGGTAGCAATGCCACCGGAGCATCGCACCGGGCCCTCATACATGCGGGGTGGTGTGGTGAAATGTCCGAAGAGGCGGCACGCGTCTCTGGGGCGTGGCCCCCCTCACGGACGGCGCCGCCGCCGGCACCTGGAGGGGGGGAAACGGACGCGTCGGGTCTACACGGAGGGGATCTTGTTGTGGGTCTGGCCCGGATGTTGCTCCAAAGTGTTCCTATGGGCTGACCTAACAAAACCGGGTGGGAAGGTCCGCTGGTCAAAGCCCATCCGTGCAAAGTCAAAGGGCTAGATCCCGTGGTCAAACGCTACAGGGTTAGGCGGGACGGGGGACCTGGGGGGTAGCAATGGCACCGGAGCGTCGTACTGGGCCCTCATACATGTGGGGTGGTGTTGTGGCATGTCCGAAGAGGCGGCACGCGTCTCCGGGGTGTGGCCCCCGTCACGGACGGCGCCTCCCCTCCCCTCCCCTCTGTGTGGTTCCGGGAGAGGAGAGGGCTGAGCGGTTAAAAAAAATTAAAAATCTATATGAAATAATAATACATAAAAAAGGAAAATTATAACTATAAAAAAATTTAAAAATCTATATAAAATAAAAAAAATAAATATATAACTATAGGAAAACATTAAAAAATTTATATAAAATAAAAAAGGAAAATAAAACTATGCCGACGGCAAAGCCGTCGGCATAGCTTAGGCCATACGGTAGGCGTTACGCGGATCAGTGACGTGGGTAATAAAAAAATATAAAAAAATTTAAAAAAAGTATGCCTCGGCATAGGTGACACGTGGCCTCCTCACGTATGCCGACGGCTTAGCCGTCGGCATAGTCTGCCTTATCCACCCGCGGGGCGAACCCCCTCCACTCATTCCCCATCGCGCCCCCGACGCTGCGGTGCTCCCCGCCGCCCCCACGCTGCGCCGCCGCTCCACCCGCACCGCTCCCCGCCGCCTGCCGCCGCCCGTGCCCCTCCCCGTCCCTCGCCCCGACCCTCTCCGCCCCTCCTCGCTGCGCCGCCGTCCACCCGACCCCGCCCCGGCCTCCCAACCCCACCCCGACCCCACAACGCCGCCGTCCACCCGGCCCGCGCCGACCCCTTCTCGCGCCGCCACCGGCCGCAGGGCTCCCCGCCCTGGCTCGGCCTCCCGGAGCCCGCAGGCCGCCCTAACGAGCACTCCTGGGCGCGGCTTCGGCCGGCCCTGCTTCGATGAGCACTCCCGCCCCAGTGAGCTCCTCCCTTCATCGCCAGACGCCGCCATGCCCGCTCCCAGCCCCAGTGAGCTCCTCCCTCCATCGCCAGACGCCGCCGTGCCCGCTCCCAGCCCTAGTGAGCACCCGTTGTTCTCGTTGCTTGTGTTCATGGTGGCTGGATGAATAGATAGATGCTAGATAGATGGATGGATGCTAGATGAATATATAGATGGATGCTAGATGAATAGATAGATGGATGGATATTTAGATATATACTAGATAGTTTTGTGTAGTTTTATTAGGTATTTACATACATACTAGATAGTTTTTACTAAGTTTGTGAATATAGATGAATTAGATGTTGGGCAAATTTATGATAGATGGATGGATATTGGTCAAGTTAGTGTTATGGTCATGTTGATTCATATATAAGAAGCAAATCGAGGCACTTGGTTTCTAAAATACTTAATAAAGATTTTTTTTGCAATTTGACATTTTGTTTCATGTCGATTCATAATGTTGTGCCAAATGGTTAATGTGAGGTGAAGACCTAATTTTTTTCACTTGATGGAATTAACAGGATTTGTGGTGTTCCCATCTTTGTGGAGTGACCGTCGACGTTGGAGGTGTTGGTCCAGGATCGTCCCTCCTTTGATCGACTACATCCTCTACATCGGAGGGTGAGCAGCAATTCCATGACCCCGTCACTTTTTTTCCATGTCACTAGATTAAATTTTCACATCAAGTCGCGTAACCTAGGTCTACCGTCCGAAAGGGTTGCATCGATAAATATGCATTCAATTGCATATTTATCACCGCAGCTCTTTCGGATTGTCCAGCGCTTTCCACGGACAGCCCGAGGATGTGTAGATTGGGTACGTTGTTCATGCTCTACCCCGTTCCGAGACAGGATTTCGGCGGCGCCTCCCTGTTGTTCTCCGGATGCACATTCTCTCGGCATTTTGCCGAGACGTGTATCTGGAGAACAGTGGGGAGGTGCTGCTGAAATTTTGTCTCGGAACGGGGTAGAGCGTGGACAACGTACTCAATCTACACATTCTCGGGTGGGATTAGGACCCATCTTTACCTATTAGAGATGTAGGTGGATTAAACGCGGTAGAAACTGAAAATTTGATGTGATTAATTTAAGTGAATCCTTAATTATGTTGTTTGGGTTGCAAAAAAGCAGAGGATGGCAGATAATCAGTGGATGTACAGTGGTTTTATCCGTCGGAATCGAGTAACATCAGAGTGGATCGCGAAAACCGATGTGTATTTGAAGGAGATATTCCGTCGTCCAATGAGAATTATCCCACCATGCCCCTGTGCGAGATGTGCCAGACGTCAACGTAGAAATCAGACGGACATGAGTGAGCATCTTCGCACGCACGGATATATGCCAAACTTTGACATGCCGCCGATAAACATAGCCGAGCAGGACCGTGGTAGAGAGGAGGTGATGCGACAACGCATCGATGGATATGAGGACGACGGGGTCAGGGACATGCTAGATGATGTCATTGTTGCAGAAACGGCAAATGCGACACCTTCAGAGAATGAACCGGAGGAGCCGGAGGCAACCGCAAAGGCCTTCTTGGAGGTCTTGGCCTCGTCGAAGAAACCTCTTTATGCGGGTGCGAAAATATCTCAGCTGGATGCCATCTTGCAACTGATTGCAGTCAAGGCTGAGTATGGCTGTAGCCAGAAATGCTTCGAAGCATTCCTGGGAGTATGGGCTAACAGCCTCCCTGAGGGTCATGAACTGCCGAAAAGCATGTACGATACAAAGAAAATCATGAAGGTACTCTCTATGGATTATGAGAAAATAGATGTTTGCCCGAAGAATTGCCTTTTGTTTAGGCACGAGTATGCGGATGACAAGTACTGTAGGAAGTGCGGTTCGTCTCGGTACATTGAGGTGGTCGGTGAGGATGGTGAGAAAAAGCAGCTAACCATCCCCGTTAAGGTTCTTCGATATCTTGATTTTATAAAAAGACTGCAGCACCTTTTCATCACGAAGGAGTCTGCCAAAATGATGAAGTGGTATAAGGAAGGTATAAGGTACAATCCAAAAAAAATCATACATCCATCGGGAGGGGAAGCATGGAAGTCATTCGATGAAGAATACCCCGAGGAAGCAGCCGAGGCTGGGAATGTTAGAATAGCCATATCAGGTGATGGGTTGAATCCATATGGTATGTCGTCCAATCCATACAGCTGCTGGCCTGTGTTTGTAATTCCGCTCAATCTTCCTCCCGGTGCCCTAATGCAACGGAAGACCATGTTCTTGTCACTCATCATTCCGGGTCCTGACTACCCGGGGAAGCAATTGGGTGTGTTTATGCAGCCGCTTGTGGATGCTTTGCACCATTCTTGGTACTTTCCGAGGTTGACATACGACCGGGATTTGCAGAGAAATTTCTTGATGAAAGTTTGGTTGCACTATTGCATGCATGACTTTCCCGGCTATGCTCTATTCTGCGGATGATTTGGCTGAGTAAGGGTGGCAAGTATGTAGCCTTTGACCTGCATCGACAGTTCCTCCCTCCAGACCATCCAGACAGGGAAGACAAGAAGAACTTCACGAAAGGCCGGGTTGTTCATGAAGTAACCGAGATTCCAACATTTTCGGGGGCAGATGTTCTTGCTCAGCTAAAAGCTCTCAAGCCTAAAGTCAAAGGCAAAGGCAAAGCCAAAGCCAAAGGCTTCGAGGGATATGGTGAGACGCACAACTGGACGCACATTACCCCCTTCTCGCAGCTTCCCTATTTCAAGGACCTCAAACTTCCTTACAATATTGATGTGATGCACACCGAAAAGAATGTGGCAGAGTCATTTTTCCACACGATCCTCAACATTCCTGATAAGACGAAGGATAACGTAAAAGCTAGAGCCGATCAACAGAGAATTTGTGATAGACCACGCCTGAACATGAAGCCTCCCACAGGCGGTCGTAAAAACTGGTTCAAGCTAGATGCTGACTTTGTCCTTAAACCGCCAGAAAAAAAAGAAGTACTTATCTGGCTAAAACAAATTTTGAAGTTCACCGATGGTTATGCATCGAATATAAGTAAGGGAGTCAATCTTTCAATGGGTAAAGTGACCGGCCTGAAGAGTCATGACTACCATATATGGATTGAGCGGATAATGCTGGTGATGGTTCGAGGCTATGTCCCCGAGCATGTCTGGCGAGTGCTTGCCGAGCTTAGCCATTTCTTCCGCACGCTCTGTGCTAAAGAAGTAAGTAAAGAGGTGATTGAAAAATTGCATAAGAAGGCACCGGAGTTGATAGTCAAGATAGAGAAGATCTTTCCGCCAGGCTTCTTTACTCCGATGACACATCTCATTCTGCACCTCACGAACGAGCTATTGTTGGGGGGCCCTGTGCAAAATCGCTGGCAGTACGGCCCTGAGAGGCAGAACAAGCATCTCCGACGGAAATGTGGAAACAAAGCTAAGATTGAAGCTTCCATAGCTGAGGCAGTTATCCTAGAGGAGGTGTCAGACCTCAGGACATCATACTATCCAGACCATGTTCCCCATCTGCATAACAAGGTGCCTCGATACAATATAGAAGAGCCCAAGTATCAACCCAGGCTCGATCTATTCAACGCGCAAGGTGGGAGGGCTGGGGCCTCGAAATCTTATAACATGCCACGACAAGAGTGGGAGGACCTCATGTTCTATATCTTGCACAACATCAAGGAAGTTGAGGAAGTGTGGATGAGGTAATACCACTACACCATTCCTTTATGTCTTCCACATCATCATGTTTCATGTTCACTTAGTCCCGGTCTAACACCGCTTATCTTTTTTTAGTGATTTCGTTCAAGAGGAATGGACGGGAGTGAATCCTCCTACTGAGGCGGAGGCACTTACTCTTCTCCGTCATGGAAACCCTGGACGTAAAAATTTTGTTGCTTGGTTCATGGAGAAAGTAATTTTCCACAATCCCCTATTAAATACCTACTTCAACATTTATTAGTTAACCGAACTAATGCACGCAAAAATTTCCATTATACTTGTAGGGAAAAGATCCGAACATATCTATGGATGATGAATTGAGATGGGTTTCCATGGGTTTTGACCCTGCCGTCGTGACATGTAAAAAGTATGATGTGAATGGGTATCGCTTCCATACAGAGGAGCACCAAAACAGCCGCCCCGATCCCAAAACTATAAATACTGGAGTGTACACCCCCGGTCAAAATTCAGTAGACTACTACGGAAGGGAACAAAATATATACGAGGTTAAATTCCGCCAGGGGCGTGAGACCCTAAGTCTGCCTGTGTTCAAATGCCGATGGTTCGATCCGCAGGAGGGGGTAAAACATACGCCTTCCATTGGTTTGGTCGAAGTTAAACCATCAACCGTCTATGCCGGAGCCGATCTCTTCATTGCGGCTACCCAAGCTACACAAGTATATTATCTGCCTTACCCATGCCAGAAAGTGTATCTAAAGGGTTGGGAAGTTGTGTTCAAGGTGTCGCCACATGGTAAGCTACCAGACCCGAATGAAGATGATTACTACAACATTAACCCCATGACATACGAGGGAGTGTTCTATCAAGAGCAACCTGATGATGATGATGATGATGATGTGGTTAGAAACGATGACGCTAGACCATTGGGTGATGATGATGTGGACCCAAACGTCGACGATGCATGGAATGATGGTGAGACCATTGTCAATGAAAATGACATACTTATGCTAGAAAAGTTAAACGAAAACGCTGACGACGAGGAAGAGCCTCCACCTCCGTCGGACAACGAAGATGATATGATTGATAGTGATGATGAGACGGACTGAGAAAGAGGTTACAACAGTGATGATTCATATGGGTTCTAGCAGATGTACGTTTCAAGTATTTTTTCTATAGTTTAGGAATATGCCTTTTTATGCATTTTTATTAATGTGTTTATTATCATGCCTTTTCCTTCATTTCATTAATTTACTAATTGCTTTTTCTCTTTTCAATGCAGGTTCATGGAACATGGGCAAGGGGAAGGCCGACGGCGTGGGTTTCCTATGCAAGGTCGTCGGCCTGCCTAGTCGGAGTGGTTGAGCACGTAATCCTCCCCCTCGGCTACTTGACGATGACTCCTCACAGGGAGGTCGAGGGAGAGGTGCCCCTAGAGGAGGAGGGGGCGGGGGGAGAGCCTCTAGAGGACGAGGTGCTGGGGGGAGAGCCACTACAGGGGGTCGCGGCTAGAAAGAGCGCACCCTCACCGACTTAGGGGTGTTGTCTTCGAGGCCCTCCTCTAGTGAGGCAGGCGAGGAGGAGGAGGAGGAGGAGGTGGAGGAGGAGGCAGGCGAGGAGGAGGAGGAGGTTGGGGAGGGGGAGGGTGGTGGCGGGGATGATGGTGGTGACGGGAAGGGGGTTGACACGAAGGGGTGGCTGCGTGGCAACGCAAAGCTACCAAAGCAGGTTCCTGCTACTGAGGAGCAGAAGTGGCTCATTGAGCCCACGGGAGAAGAGTAAGTGGTTCATTATGTTGCTTGTCACATGCTTATTCCAGTTGTTATTTATTTTTCTTGTCACATGCTAATAGTTCATTCTTTTGCAGCAACTGGATATATTCTAAAGGGGTCCGTATTCCCAACGGCCTCATCACCGTCTTGCTGAAGTTATATTGGCCGGGGTTGTACTGTCCTGATCCAGTCAGGCAGCCGGACCGTCGGGTTTTGGCCACGAGCTGGGACCACTGGGAAGCGGCCCACCACGCAGACCATGAGACCCATGCCAAGGCCGTGATCACTACTTTCTGGGTGAGTTCTCTTCAGAAGCACAAGTCCATTCTAGTTTCATGAATGATTTAACTCATGGCTTCTCCCATTCTTGTTTCATGCATGATTGTAGAAATTCTATCAAGTTCTTCCGGAGCACAGGGCTAGAGTGGACCAGATCGTGCTGCGCCAATACAAGAAGAAGGCCCGCCAGATGCAGTACGAGGTGCGCTATGTGGCCATCTCCACATACTACCACGACTATCTTGGTGTGAAGATGACCAAGGAAGAAGCGCGGAGGATGGGCATTACCTTGGAGAGGCCCGAGTTCTTGGCGGTAAGTATAAAAGATTTTTCATTATGCTTTCATTATGGTTTCATTACCTTGTGGTACATTATGCTTTATGCTTTATGCTTCCATAACACCAATTTGGACACACCTACATGCCATTATGCTTTTATTATGTAGGTGTGTCCAAATTGGTGTTATGGAAAAGACGAGTCCTGGGCAGCATTGGTGGATCTATGGTGTGATGAGGCTAGAGCCTGGGTGGCTACGAGAACCAAAAATAAGGCTAACCGAGGGACGGAGGGAGTACATGCTCAGGGAAACCGAAACCACTATCTCCACAAGGCAGTTAATGTATGACTAACCCCATTAAACATTCTTCTTCTTCTATTTACCATCACTTTATTATGTATGACTAACCTCTGTTTGGTGGTGCAGGAGGAGAAACTGAAGCGGCCGCTCTCACACATGCAGGCGTGGGAGATCGCCCATACGCGGAAGGACTCCAAGCCTGGCGAGCCCAAGTACTACGGCAAGAAGACCGCGGGGAGGAAGAAGGCCTACTCCGAAGCGTATCTAAAGTTACATCCTGACACACCTGACCCCATTGCGGCGCCTCTGGACGACAGGGCGGTGGTGAGCATGGGGCCCAAGGAGCACGGTCGGGAGGCGGTTCTCGATGCTGTGATCACTCCTGGTATCTCCTACACACAGCTTCATCGGATCGACCCGAGCCTGAGCCAGCGCACGAGCCAGCCAGTGACCAGTACACAGTACCTCTTTCAGGAGCAACAATCTGTAAGTATTTTCCCTCTTATCTTCATTTCTCACTTCATTTTCCGCATTTAGTAGTTTTATGAGTTCCATCATGTCATACCGTAGGCCTACATGGAGTACACACGCCAGGAGACCATGGCGTGGCATCAGAGGCTTTATGAACATCAAGTGCAGAGGGATAGCCAGATGCAGCAGGCTTTTCAGGATATGGCGGCCGGCAGGTGTCCTCAGTTCCCTCCAGCACAATGCCCTCCAGCACAACCAGTGCTGATGAGCTTTGAGGAGTTTGTGGCACAGAACGCTGGCCCCTCGCCGGTTAGTTCATCCCCAATCTATTCACCCAAAGCATGTCATGCCTTTCAACACAGTCATATATCCCGTGCATATGTCTTTTCAACATCCAGGGAACACGTGGATCTACCGTTGGCGGCGGTCTTCGCAGCACTCCAGAGACACGGAGCCGACCACTCCGATCCACAGAGGCGGAGGCGGAGGCGGTCTTGGCGGTAGCGCTGCTGCTAGCACTGACGACCTGGGCTTTGGCCGTCTTGGCGGTGACGACCTCCGCGGTGCTCGATGATCCTTGTGTGGTGATGATGCTTGAGATGACTTGTGTGTGGTGATGATCATTTAGATGACTTGCGTGCTTCTCTATATGCTTATGTTGGTTGTGATGATGTTCATTTAGAGACTTGTGTGTGATGATGCTTATGCATATATTGTTGTGATGGTGCCGGATGATATCCCGTTGTGTTTTATATGTCTATCTCATCATATATATCTACTGATATGTGCTGCAATTTGAATTGAATTGATCTGAAAACAAACAGAAAAAAGAAAAAAAAAGCAAAAGCAAACTATGCCGACGGCTAGGCCATCGGCATAGGGCTAGCGTGAGCTCCCAGTAGCTGACACATGGGCGCCTATGCCGACGGCATTGCCGTCGGCTTAGTTTAAAACTGTGCCGACGGCTAGGCCGTCGGCATAGGCGCCCACGTGTCAGCTACTGGGAGCTCTGTATGAAGGACTATGTCGACGGCCAGGCCGTCGGCTTAGTTTCAAATTATGCCGACGGCCCGGCCGTTGGCATAGACTTGGTCCTAGAGCAGCTGCTGGTCGCCACGTGGCACCCCTATGCCGATGGTCTAGCCGTCGGCATAGGTTTTGACTAAGCCGACGGCTAGGCCGTCGGCATAGGGGTGCCACGTGGCTATCAGTCATTGGGCAGACTTGACGGCGGCCGCCGTTAGGCGTGATAGTTGCCGACGGCCGGGGCCGTCGGCATAGATGTACGGCCCCCGTCGGCGTATCATATATGCCGACGGCTTTTCTAAGCCGACGGCCTCCCTGGCTGTGCCGACGCATATGTTGCCGACGGCCCTATGCCGACGGGGGCCGTCGGCATAGGTCTACCCCGACGGGACTCAGGCCTATGCCGACGGCCCTTGCCGTCGGCATAGGGGGCGATTCCGGTAGTGATCCAGCTTATACAGCACCCTGTCAATAACCTTCACCAGGAGATGCCGCTCCTGGTCCTCAAGCGTTGGCTGCATGAGCAATGGCAGGATTCCATTGAACAGTGGGCCAGCACCAAATTCACGTGCTTTATCCGTGAGCTGCCGAAGTGACGTCTTTCGCTGCGGGGGCGTGCCGTTCTTCACCTTGAGCAGGAGTTTCATGATTTTTCTCTCCTTCTGCTCCTCTGGCGTCAGCTGCTCCTCGTCATCCTCATTTAGCAACTTCCCAAAGAAGTGTATATCCTCTGGCTTCATGAGTGGCAACCCAGGACCCAAGTCCTTGGGCACATCAAATTGCTGCCCACGATTCTCCTCGGGAATAGCATACAATGGTGTGCTCAGAGGTGTTGGTGTAGCAAGCAGCTTCCTTGCAGGTGTGCGTATGGGCTGGTACGAAGCTGGAGGTTCAAGAATCTTGTATCCCTGCGCCGGGAACATGGCGTCAAGCTCCTCGTCAGTGAGAGGCCTGTTTCGCTCCTCGATGTCCCGCTCCATCCGCAGGAGATGGTAATACTCCGGAGTCATCGGGACAACAACAAGGTGGCCAGGTGTCAGCGTGGCAAGGTTCTCTGCTCCAAATGGTGTCGCTGCCGTGCCAATGGGTGTTGCATTCCCCATACTAGCCAGAGTCTCATCCCACCTTGACCTCTGCTTCTTGGGCGTTGGCGTGGCAAGCCCATCAGGCAGCTTAGGAGTAGCATCCCATGCCCCAGAAGGGGTGGCTCCTGCTCCTAGGGTAATGCCACCAGCTGCCGGAGTTGCATCGGCATCAGCCATCCTCCCTAGAGTCGGCGTCTCATCCCACCTGTTCCTCCTCACAGAGGGCGTCGCGTCCCCCACACGCCCCGGGGTGGCATCCCAGCGCCCAATTCCAGGAGTTGCATCAGGGGCATCCCAATCTGAGGCTATCTTGGCCTTCTTCTTGGCCCCGGCAGCAGCTGCAGAATCGCCCTCCTGCAACTGATTCCACCTATTGCGTCGTTTTGTTGATGCGGCTGACGGTGGCGGAGGCGCGGCCTTCTTCTCCTTGGCTCTTTCCTCCTCCTCCCCCTTCTTCTTCCTAGCGATCTCCCGCAGCGTGCGCTCCTTCTCTTGCAGTGCGCTGGCCTCGCGCATGGCATCGCCATAGGTACGGACGGAGGGGGCCGGGGTGGCCTCGCCCGCGGCGAACGCGTCGTGGCGGTCGGGCGAGAGGCCGCGGTCGAGGCGGCGCTGGCGATAGTCGTCCTCGCGGTCGATGATGCGCCGGGACTTGCTAGCGGGGGCCTCGTCGTCGTCGCCGCCGCCGTCGGCCTGCCGGGGGATGTCGACGGCCGCGGCGACGGCGTGGCCCGTGTAGGAGGCGAGGCGGCGCGCGGCGGGGTTGGCGGCGGGCTCGGGCGCGTCGTCGTCGTCCTCGGAGGCCGGGATGGAGGTGTCGTAGCCTTCATTGCCGCCCCCGCCGTAGAGATCCTTGTCGAAGGTGACGGAGGAGACGGCCATGGGCACGCCGGCCGCCAGGGCCTCCTCCAGCCTCCGGCGCTCGTCCTGCGCGCGCGCGAGCTCCGCGTCGATCCCGTCCATGGCCGCGGCGCGGGCTAGGGTTTCGCGGGGGAGAGCGATGGGAATTAGGCGAGATTGCGGGGGTTTGGGCTTCGGATCAGGCAAATCCCACCTCTCTTGGATTATATATGAAACGAACCGACTTGGAAACTGGGGACGCAACGAACCGACTTAAATCAAACATCAAATTTCAAATTCAAAACTAAATAATCAACACAAAAGGAATAGGTTTGGAGAATTTTATCCTATCTTGGCTCGGCTCGTTTGCAAATAGGGCCTTCAAATCCCAACGTATCCAAACCAACTCTTCTACTGGAAAGAAAGCCAAATCCAACACAAATCTTTCTCAATTGCACTCTTGCTAGTAGAAAATATAGCCAGTCAATCTGGTGGCTGATTGTGGGTGCGACCTATTTGATGGCGAGGTTGGTGAGCAGGATCATAGTGTGAGGCCACTTGGGGCAGAGGCATGGCTGTAACACTGTCAATATGACGTCGAAAGTTGACTCTGAAGCTGCCGTGAGGGAAGAAAGAGCCGAAAGTCACCAGAGCTCTGAAAGGTCATCTTTTAACCATAAGATTCTGTAGCTTATCGTCATATTGATGGAGAGAAGCACAGTTGCAGTCGATTTGCTAAGGACGAACAAAAGAAATTCTTCGGCCTCATGATCTCATCCCTCTCATTGTCGGAGTAATGGGCCACGGGTAGGCTAACCCGAGGCCCAGAACCTTTCAAGACATCGGGGCAGGCTTCGCCCCTCAAGAACCCCAAGACGGAGGGCCACCTCTGGGAGTCGGCAGCAGCGCTGCCGACTACCCACTCGCGGCCGAGTCCCAGGGAAGACTACAAGATGAGTCGACTCCTAACTGGCGGCTTCCAGAGAAGCCGGCCATGGGGAGTCGGCCCGCGACTCCAACCACCTCATGCCCTCGTAAGGAGGGACGGGACGGGGCGTGGTCTCAGTACGGGCCACGCCCGCCCCTTACCAAGGGCAGGCATGGCTACAGTGCGCCGTACCAACGGAGATCTCCGTCCGGCGCGGCACTGTTGCCATGCCAGCCCTGACATCAGCCCCAGTGGCCGGAACCCTGTGCCCACATCGGCCTGCCTGTACGACCCAGAGATGGTGGGCCCTGCTGGTCAGCGGGGGTACAGAAGACGGCAAGAGCGCCTCAAGATGGACCCCGTGGGAGTCGGCCTCCGAGAGTCGGCCGGCTCCTCCCACGGGCCCCGCACGCCATTAACCAGACAAGATGGGGAATGACAACAGTGATCGCTCATCAGGCGGTGGCACTGTTGCCATGACCCCATGACCAAGCCAGCGTCATTAGAAGCGTGGATACAGTAATCCGCAGCCAGCAAGACTCGCCTGCGGCGGACAAGGCCTGTCGGCTCTGTACCAGACCAGTCAGCAGGGCCCACCAGTCGGCGGGCCCCAGTAGTCGGCGGAGAAGACGGCGGCCTGAGAGACAGACAGCTGGGACCCGCGCCCAGCCGGATTACCATTGTACCCTCGGGGGGTAGGCCTATATAAACCCCCCGGGGCACCCATGCAAAGGGTTCGATTCTTTTAGCACTAGACCAGAGAACATAGGAGGGAGAGAGCAAGCCTTGCCTTCTCCTACCTCCAGAAAACAGCTCGAGGAGCAACCTTGTATACACTTTGCCATAGTGATCATGCGGAGACCCCGCAGAGCAGCAGTAGGGGTGTTATCTCCTCGGAGAGCCCTGAAGCTGGGTAAGATTTGCCGGCGTGCATGTCTACGCCTCATCCCGCTTCTAGGCACTGGCGATGTTCTACTCGCCCCCACCATGATAAGCCATCCTTTGGCATATGTCGCATCCAACCCCCGACATTTGGCGCCCACCTTGGGGCCTGGTGCACCGTCGTCCGGAGACCTGCTCTGGACGGGAATCCTTTTCCTCCCTGGTGAGCGCAGCCAGCCCGGCACGCCAGATGGAGTTTGCGCCGACGCGCTGCACGGTGCTGAGATCGCCTGCACAGCCAGCTGCCTCGCCGAACTTGTCGGCGAGGTTCGCCTCTCCGACGAGCCTACATCCGACGCAGGCACCGGCGGCCCCGAGAGCCTTCTCGCGGGTCTCCTCGATCAACTCCACGTCGCCGGCGAGCCTGCCGTGGACCTGGAGTCCGTAGGCTCCACCGACCTGATGTTGGTCGATTCTGACGCCGCGTCGCTCGACGCATTCCCCACCAACGTGGTGGTCTACGACGAGCCACTCCCTCGCGCGGAGAGCGGCGGAAGCACCGTCACAGAAGTGCTCGTCATCGGTCATGGCGAGCACCCCGACGGCGGAGCTCATGACCCGCTCGACGCGGCACTGCAAGACCTGGATGCGCCCATTCCAGAGGACGCTGACACCGAGACGCTGGAGGCACGCCGCCTTCAGCTCGTCGAAGGCACGAAGAAGCTGGCAAGCATGAGACGCTTGTCAGAAGCCTACCAGCGTGAGATGGATCACGCTGTGGGCGGCTCGCCAGCCCCAACGGGGCCTAGACGCCTAGGCGCGGTCCGGTAGCGCGGCGTGGACATCGCCAACATGTTCAGGGCCAATCGCCCTGTGTATACCACGCCCGCGGAGAACATCCGAGTCGCCCAGGCGGCGGCGGACGAGCTGGACAACTTCGAGGGTGAGGAGCGCCGCTTGATGACGGAGCGAGTCCAGCGACTCCTCGACGCGGCTGCCACACAGAACGCGGCCGGCTACCGCACGGAGGCGCCGCAACGACAGAACGACGACCTGCCACCCCGCCGAGATCAAGGCGCGACGTCTCGGACGCCCACTGGCAGCGTCCGCGGAAGGAAAGACAAGGATCCGGCTGCCAGTCGCAGTCAGACTCACATCACCATCGAGCGCGACCAAGACGGCCGCCCAAGAGCAGTGGAGCGGCGGGACAACTATCTGCCTCCTCCACCTAGCAGAGAAAGGCGAGTCTCCCCGCTGCCCGTTGAGCATCCGACTCTCGGCGACCACCTCGGCCGCCAAGAGGGAGTCGGAGAGAATGACGCCCGCCACCGGATTGATCGACTCCACCGATCCCTGGCGCTGGAAGAAGAAGACGAGTTGGGTCCGCCGTGTTTCGGTCCCCGCATTCGAGATGAGCCCTTTCCCAAAGGGTTCACTCTCCCCAGAGATACTCCCAAGTACACCGGCTCCGTGAAGCCAGAAGATTGGCTGGTTGACTATGCCACGGCCGTCGACATAGCAAGCAGCAACAAGCGCATTGCCGTGAAGTACGTTCCACTCATGCTCCAGGGCACGGCCCGGACATGGTTGAACAGCCTGAAGCCCTGCAGCATCAATAGCTGGGTCGACTTCACCGAAGCCTTTGTCCGCAACTTCACAAGCACGTACAAGTGACCTCCCAAGCCTCGCCAGCTCTCCTTGTGCGTGCAGGGCCCCAATGAGTCGACTTGCGACTACCTCACACGTTGGGCCGAGCTTCGGAACTCCTGCGAGGGTGTGCACGAGGTGCAGGCCATCGAGTACTTCACCGCCGGGTTCAGAGAAGGCACCCTCCTCAAGCACAAGCTCCTCTGCGATGAGCCAGAAACCCTGGACGAGCTACTGATCATAGCGGACAAGTATGCCACAGCCAACTCTGCCATGAAGACAGAGATTCAAGTCAGTACGACTGGCAAAGTGGTCCCTCAGGCTCCCAGGACTCCGGCTGGAGACGCCAGTCGGCGACAACCGCAGAGCGATCACAAGAGCAAGGCCCCCCCAGCCGGCTTCTAGTAGCCGGTAGGTGGCGACAGTCGAAGACCAGCAGCCAGAAGGGCACCCTCCGTCCAAGCGACCGAAAGACGGCAAGTCCAACTGGTTGCCGGCTTTCTCTTACGATCAGACTCTAGATGGTCCCTGCAAGTTCCACAGCGGCGCGAAGCCGTCAAACCACACCACCCGGAAGTGCCACTGGCTCACCAGGATCGCCAAGGGAGACGGCCTCCTGCCTCCCCCGCCTGCTGGGCAGCCGCCTCCGCCTCCACCCCCAGCAGCCGGCTGTCAGGCCAGTCGGTGCATTATAAGACGAGTACCCAGAAGAGCACGGAGCCTACGTGGTGTTCACCAGTGTGGCTGATGATAGACGCAGCAGGCTGCAGCAGCAGCAAGAGGTGAATGCGGTAGCGTCAGAGACTCCAGAGTTCATGCACTGGTCCGAAAAGCCTATCAGTTGGAGCGGAGCTGATCACCCAGAGGTGATGCCGAATCCGGGCTCCTACGCTCTGGTTTTGGGAGCCACCTTTGCCACAGATAGGCGGGCCGCTCGCTTCTCGCGAGTGTTGGGCAGCAGCATCAACATCCTGTACAAGGATACCATGGAGAAGTTAGGAATCAAGCAAAGATAGCTTCAGAGCAGCCGGACTGTATTCCATGGCATTGTCCCTGGCCTTTCCCGCTCGCCAATCGGCAAGATCCTGATAGATGTTCTCTTCGGAGACAAAGATCATTTCCGCCGAGAGCCAGTTTGGTTTGAAGTGGTGGACCTTGAAAGCCCGTACCATGCGCTGCTTGGCCGACCTGCATTGGCCAAGTTCATGGCGGTCCCCCACTACGCCTACCTCAAGATGAAGATGCCGAGTTCCAAGGGAATTCTGACCATAGCAGGCGACTACAGAAAGTCGTCCGCTTGCGCGGCGGAGAGCAGTCGGCTGGCCGAGTCCCTGGTAATTGCAGCTGAGAAGCGGCTTCTTGATCGGGTTGTGGCAATGGCCGGCAAGCAGCCAGAGATGTTGCCCAACCCCAAGGAGTCGGAAGCTGAGGGCTTGTTCAAGCCGGCCAAAGAGATGAAGAAGATACCCTTGGACCCAGAGCACCCAGAGAGGTACGCTGTCATAGGTGCAAACCTTGACAGCAAATAGGAAGGCGAGCTCGTCGATTTCCTCCGTGAGAATCGGGACATCTTCGCATGGTCCCCCAAAGACATGCCAGGTGTACCGACGGAATTCACCGAGCACAAGTTACATGTCCGATCTGATGTGAAGCCCGTCAGGCAGCCCTTGCGCCGCCTGTCAGAAGAGAAAAGAAGAGTTGTTGAGAAGAGATAGCCCGGCTCCTTGCCACCGGCTTTATTATGGAAGTATTTTTTCCAGAATGGCTAGCAAACCCGGTCTTGGTGCTGAAGAAGAACAAGCAGTGGCGGATGTGTATTGACTACACAAGCCTCAACAAAGCTTGCCCCAAGGACCCGTTTGCTCTGCTGAGAATTGATCAGGTGATAGACTCCACGGCCGGATGCGAGCTGTTGAGCTTCTTAGATGCATATTCCGGATATCACCAGATCAAGCTGAACCCGGCAGACAGACTGAAGACCGCCTTCATCACGCCGTTTGGAGCCTTCTGCTACCTGACCATGAAGTTCGGCTTGAGGAATGCCGGCGCCACCTTTCAGTGTTGCATGCAGAAGTGCCTCCTCAAGCAACTTGGCAGGAACGCCCACGTCTATGTGGATGATGTGGTGGTGAAGACAGAAAAACGTGGAACACTGTTTGGAAGACCTCAAGGAGACCTTTGAGAACCTGCGCCGATTCCAGATCAAGCTCAACCCTGAGAAGTGCGTCTTCGGAGTACAAGCCGGCCAGCTTCTCGGCTTCCTGGTCTCCGAACGCGGCATAGAGTGCAACCCTATTGAGATCAAGGCCATCGAGAGGATGGAGGTACCCAGCCGACTGCTAGATGTGCAAAAGTTCACTGGCTGCTTGGCGTCCATTAGTCGATTCATCAGTCGGCTGGGCGAGAAAGCTCTCCCCTTGTACCAGCTCATGAAGAAGACCACTTTTTTCGAGTGGAACCACAAGGCGGACGAGGCTTTTCTCTAGCTGAAGAAGATGTTGGTTACTCCCCCTGTGTTGGCGGCTCTGACTCCCAAAGAGCCCATGCTCCTGTACATTGCCGCCACCAGCCGGGTAATCAGCACAGTCATAGTAGTTGAACGCAAGGAGGAAGGCAAGGCACTACCTGTCCAGAGACCGGTATATTACCTAAGCGAAGTGCTGTCGACCTCCAAGCAGAACTACCCCCACTACCAGAAGATGTGCTACGGCGTGCACTTTGCCGCCAAGAAGCTGAAGCCTTATTTTCAAGAGCATCCAATCACTGTGGTCTACACATCCCCACTAGCCGAGATCATCGGAAGCCGAGATGCGTCTGGCCGAGTGGCCAAATGGACCATAGAGTTGGCCCCCTACACGATCTACTATCAGCCCTGCACCGCCATTAAGTCGCAAGCACTGGCCGACTTCCTCGTGGACTGGGCTGAGACCCAGTACCTGCCGCCAGTGCCCGACTCCACCCATTGGCGGATGCATTTTGATGGCTCCAAGATGCGCACCGGCTTAGGAGCCGGCGTCATCCTCACCTCTCCTAAAGGCGACAAGCTCAAGTATGCACTGCAGATCCATTTCTCCGCCTCCAACAACGTCGCCGAATACGAGGCGCTCATTCACGGGTTCCGGCTTGCCAAAGAACTTGGCATTCGCCGGATCCTGTGTTATGGCGACTCCGACTTGGTGGTCCAGCAGTCATCTGGCGACTGGGACGCCAAGGATGCAAACATGGCAAGATACCGCTTCCTCGTGCAGCAACTCAGTGGATATTTTGAGGGGTGCGAGTTCCTCCACGTGCCAAGGAACGACAACGACCAAGCAGATACCCTGGCACGAATCGGCTCCACCCGCCAAGCAATACCATCCGGCGTCGCCCTTCAGCGCCTCCTCAAGCCGTCTATCAAGCCTTCACCAGAGTCAGACTCCATCTTTGTGCCGGCTCCCCCTGAAGAAGTCGGATCCGACTCAAGAACCCCAGCAGACGGCACAAAAACTCCTGTAGAAGGCTCCAAGAATGCCGCAGTCGAAGCCGGCCCGGGGACTTCAGAACTCGGCCCGGGGACTGCGGCGACCAGACCAAAGACTCCAGAACTCGGCCCGGGGACTGCATCAGTCGGCCCAGGGACTTCATCGATCCAGCAAGCGGCTGCGGACTCCAGCCCGCCGCCTCCCAGCCCAGCCGCCCTCGTCCAAGTCGCAGTTCTGGCAGTCGAAGAAATAGCAGCACCCTCATGGGCACAGCCCATCCTCAAGTTCCTAGTAAGCAAAGAGCTGCCAACTGATGAAATCTTGGCTCGGCAAGTACAACGCCGAGCGGCAACCTACACCATAGTCAGCAGAGAGCTGGTCAGGCGCAGCGTCACTGGTGTGTACCAGCGTTGCATCGAGCCAGAGCAAGGCCAAGCAATTCTTAGAGACATCCATCAAGGCGAGTGCGGCCACCATGCGGCCTCAAGAGCACTTGTCGCCAAAGCTTTTCGAGACGGTTTCTTCTGGCCGACTGCCCTAGAAGAGGCCAAGGAATTGGTCCAAAAGTGCAAGGGGTGCCAGAAGTTCCGCTCCAAGCCGCATCAGCCGGCTTCAGCGCTCAAGACTATCCCCATCGCCTGGCCCTTTGCAGTTTGGGGCCTGGACATGGTGGGACCATTCAAGACGGCGCGAGGCGGCCTAACTCACCTACTTGTCGCGTTGGACAAGTTCACCAAGTGGATAGAAGTAAAGCCCATCAAGAAGTTGAATGGTCCGACTGCTGTGACTTTCATCTCCGACATCAAGATTCGGTACGGCATACCACACAGCATCATCACCGACAACGGCACCAACTTTGCCAAAGGCGCCTTGGCCCGTTTCTGCGCGACGCAGGGCATCTGACTGGACTTAGCGTCCGTTGCCCATCCGAAGTCAAACAGCCAGGTGGAGCGGGCAAATGGCCTCATCCTGTCTGGCATCAGGCCTCGGCTGGTCGAACCACTGGAGCATTTGGCCGGTTGTTGGCTTGACGAGTTGCCAGCCGTCCTCTGGAGTCCGCGCACGACTCCAAACAAGTCGACCGGCTTCACGCCCTTCTTCCTCGTCTACGGTGCTGAAGCCGTCATCCCAACGGATATAGAGTTCGACTCCCCGCGAGTCATGATGTACACCAAGGAGGAAGCAGAAGAAGCACGACAAGATGGCGTCGATTTGCTGGAGGAGGGTCGGCTGTTGGCACTCAGCCAGTCCAGCATCTACCAGCAGAGCCTACGCCAATACTACAATAGGAAGGTCAGGCCGAGATCTTTCCAAGAGGGCGACCTTGTGCTCCGACTGATCCAGCGAACAGCCGGCCGGCACAAGTTGTCGGCGCCTTGGGAAGGCCCCTTCATCATCAGCAAAGTGCTGGGCAACGACTCCTACTACCCGATCGACGCTCAGAAGCCCCGAGCACGCAAGAGGGACGACTCCGGCAAAGAGACGGAACGGCCATGGAATGCAAATCTTCTCCGAAGATTTCACAGTTGATGCAGTATGTACCACGCTACCCTTTTGTATCAAAAGTACCAAGACTTCAGGCCCCCCGAGACGAGCTCGGGGACTGCCCTTTTTTGTTATCTGTATGATAAGAATTATGCCTTCGAGTATGCTACTCTTTGTTATGCTGCTTGGCACCGGACTTGACTAGTCGGCCCGGGGACTCGCCGTCTTGCGCTATGAAATGCTTCCTGCAGTCGGACAAGTAGTGCGTGGTGCCTAAGCCGTCTCCTGTCAGAAGTCACAGCTCGCAGAGCGACTGTTTGGTGGGCAGGAGTAAGGAAGAATGGGCGCCCACACGAAAAATGGCCAAGGATTCAAAGCATAAACATAGTTTAAGCCGGCTTCCAGCCTTCCTTCGCAAAACCGACTCTTGAGTAGTCGGCTTGCCGCCTTCTATTCAACTTGCTAAAAAGACTCTAAAAAATGGCTAAGTACTTGCCTTCCCAAAAGTAGCCAAGCATTTGATCCAGCGGCAGTCCGCAAAGCGGCTGTCCGACTGGCAAAGACGGCAACTAAGGGAAGGCGGCAAAGGAAAAAGCCAACAGAGCAATGAGCAAGAAATGATAGAACTCGGATAAATATCTACATAACATAGGCCCTTGGCCGAATCTTTGAACAGAAGTTCAAAATACACCCTGCGGGTGGAATTGTGCGAATTAACAAGTTCTTCAAAAGACCACTAAAGCAGATAAATAAAGACAAGGCAGCAGCCTAGGAAGCAGCAGACGGGATTGGAGGGTCAGAGGAGACGGCGGTGTCGGGCGCTGGGGCGGCTGGCTGGGCGGTCTCGGCTTGATCATCTCCAGCGGCAGCCAGCTCGGTCGGGCGCGGCTCGTTGCTGGAGGCGCGGTCGAGCTGAGGCTGGTCCCCCGCTCCGTCTTCTGGCGCCTCCGTCTCGTCTCCGACCTCCGCCTCGCCTCCCTCCTCGGCGCTGGAGCCGATCACCTCCGCTGAATCCTCGTCGTAGTCCGGGTTCATCCAAAACCACTCCGGCGGTGCCTCCTCGCCGTCGTCAGCCCGCTCAGGAATGAAGACGCTGGTATCGGCGTACTCGGCGATCGCCGCGGCGCGCTTGACAAGGGCGTCTTCCGCGGCTGCCAGCTCCGGCTGGGCCTCTGCCCGGAGCATGGCCAGCTGGTCTAGGTCCAGGTCCGGATACCACGCCTTGACGAATTCCAAGGCCTGGCGTGCTCCAGCCCATGCCGAGGAGCCCTTCCAAGCCTCAAGATGGCCAGCTGCGACCTCCAGCCAGTCGGCAGTCCGTCTGGGAGTGCGCAGAATTGACATGTCTGGCCACAAGGCAGCAATCGCCTGGGCGCCGACACGTTGAAGCCGGCGCAGCATTCGGTGGGCCGGCCGCAGACGAGCCTTGATGCTCAAAAGCTGCTCATCAACGGTCCGGGGGGCGTTGGCGGCAATCTCCTCACCATTTACCCTCCGCGCCTCACGATCAGCCTCGATGGCTTGAGTGGCAGCTTGCGTGTGGCCAGGGAAGAAGTTTGTCAAGACGAAAAAGAAGCAAGTCAGAAAATCAGGAGTCGGCCCGACCTGCAGTCGGTGGCTGATACGTCTCCAATGTATCTATAATTTTTGATTGCTCCATGCTATATTATCTACTGTTTTAGGCAATATTGGGCTTTATTTTCCACTTTTATATTATTTTTGGGACTAACCTATTAACCGGAGGCCCAGCCCAGATTTGCTTTTTTATGCCTATTTCAGTATCTCGAGGAAAAGGAATACCAGACGGAGTCAAAACGGAACGAAATCAACTAGAGAAGTTATTTTTGGAAGGAAACCCACCTGATGGACTTGGACCCCACGTCAGAAGATACGGGAGGTGCTCACGAGGGTGGGGGGCGCGCCCTCCCCCTGGGCGCGCCCCCTGCCTCGTGGGGCCCCCGTAGCTCCACCGACGTTCTCCTTTCACCCATATATACCGCCGTACCCTAAAACTTCCAGAACAGAAGATAGATCGGGAGTTCCGCCGCCGCAAGCCTCCAGAACCACCAAAAACCAATCGGGACCCCTTTTCGGTACCCTGCCGGAGGGGGGATCCATCACCGGTGGCCATCTTCATCATCCCGGTGCTATCCATGACGAGGAGGAAGTAGTTCACCCTCGGGGCTGAGGGTATGTACCAGTAGCTATGTGTTTGATCTCTCTCTCTCTCGTGTTCTCTCTCGTGTTCCCTCTATGGCACGATCTTGATGTATCCCGAGCTTTGCTATTGTAGTTGGATCTTATGATGTTTCTCCCTCTCTACTTTCTTGTGATGAATTGAGTTTCCCCTTTGAAGTTATCTTATCAGATTGAGTCTTTTATGAACACTTGACGTATGTCTTGGTGATCAAGTTGTGGGTTTCGTGACATTGGGAACCTATGCATAGGGGTTGGCACACGTTCTTGATTCTCCGGTAGAAACTTTGGGGCATTCTTTGAAGTACTTTTATGTTCGTTGGATAAATCTGAGATTGTGTGATGCATATCGTATAATCATGCCCATGGATACTTGAGGTGACAATGGAGTATCTAGGTGACATTAGGGTTTTGGTTGATTTGTATCTTAAGGTGTTATTCTAGTACGAACTCTTTTATAGATTGATCCGAAAGAATAGCTTTGTGGTGGTTTCGTACCCGACCATAATCTCTATGTTTGTTCTCCGCTATTAGTGGCTTTGGAGTGACTCTTTGTTGCATGTTGAGGGATTGTTATATGATCTATCTATGTTATTATTGTTGAGAGAACTTACAGTAGTGAAAGTATGAACCCTAGGCCTTGTTTCCTACCATTGCAATACCGTTTATGCTCACTTTTACCGCTCGCTACCTTGCTATTTTATATTTTCAGTTTACAAAAACCCATATCTACCATCCATATTGCACTTGTATCACCATCTCTTCGCCGAACTAGTGCACCTATACAATTTGCCATTGTATTGGGTGTGTTGGGGACACAAGAGACTTTTTGTTATTTGGTTGCAGGGTTGTTTGAGAGAGACCATCTTCCTCCTACGCCTCTCGCGGATTGATAAACCTTAGGTCATCCACTTGAGGGAAATTTGCTACTGTCCTACAAACCTGTGCACTTGCAGGCCCAACAACGTCTACAAGAAGAAGGTTGTGTAGTAGACATCAAGCTCTTTTCTGGCGCCGTTGCCGGGGAGGCTAGGTAAGTGAAGGTATATCTTTAGATCTTGCAATCGAATCTTTTTGTTTCTTGTTTTAGCACTAGTCTAGTTTATAAAAGAAAACTACCAAAAAATGGAATTGAGTTTGTCTCATACGCTTCACCTTTTTAATATCTTTCGTGAGTATGATGGAAAGGAAAATTGTGCCAAAGTGCTAGAAGAAGAAATCTATAAATTGTTTGGTACTAAATCTTTGAATGATGAGCATGATTGCAATGTTGTTAGTATGAATTCCTTGAATATCCATGATGCTAATGATATTCAAAGCCACAAGCTTGGGGAAGCTATGTTTGAGGAAGATGATATATTTTGTCCCCCAAGCTTTGATGAGCAAAATTATTATGATGAAAGCATGCCTCCTATCTATGATGATTATTGTGATGACACGTATTCTATAAAGAATAATGATAACCATGAAACTTGTCATCTTGATCTTAATTTTCAATCATATGATAGTTATTTTGTTGAGTTTGCTCCCACTACTATTCATGAGAAGAAAATTGCTTATGTGGAGAGTAGTAAATTTTCTATGCAAGTAGATCATGAAAAGAATGTTTTAGGTGCTGGTTATATTGTTGAATTCATTCATGATGCTACTGAAAATTATTATGAGGGAGGAACATATGCTTGTAGGAATTGCAATAATATCAAGTTTCCTCTCTATGTGCTTAAAGTTTTGAAGTTATGCTTGTTTTACCTTCCTATGCAAGTTGATTATTGTTCCCATAAGTTGTTTGCTCAAAAAATCCCTATGCATAGGAAGTGGGTTAGGCTTAAACATGCTAGTCATATTCTTCATGATGCTCTCTTTATGTTTCAATTCTTATCTTTTATGTGAGCATCATTGAAATCATAATGCCTAGCTAGGGGCGTTAAACGATAGCACTTGTTGGGAGGCAACCCAATTTTATTTTAGTTTCTTTCTTTTTGGTTCTGTTTAGGAATAAATAATCCATCTAGCCTCTTTTTAGATGTGGTTTTATGTTTTAATTAGTGTTTGTGCCAAGTTAAACCAATTAGATCTTCTTGGAAGATAGTTATTTGATCTTGCTGTAATTTCCAGAATCTTTGCGCTCAGTGCCCGAATTTTTAAAAATCACCAGAACGTGATAAAATAGTTATTCCAATTTCTGCTGATCAATAAACAAATTGTCCAGGTCGTCTAATTTTGGTAGAATTTTTGGAGTTCCAGAAGTTTACGTTTGATACAGATTACTTCAGACTGTTCTGTTTTTGACAGATTCTGTTTTCATTGTGTTGTTTGCTTATTTTGATGACTCTATGGCTAGTAAAATAGTTTATAAATCATAGAGAAGTTGGAATACAGTAGGTTTAACAACAATATAAATAAATAATGAGTTCATTACAGTACCATGAAGTGGTGTTTTGTTTTCTTTCGCTAACGGAGCTCACGAGTTTTCTGTTAAGTTTTGTGTTGTGAAGTTTTCAAGTTTTGGGTAAAGATTCGATGGACTATGGAATAAGGAGTGGAAAGAGCCTAAGCTTGGGGATGCCCAAGGCACCCCAAGGTAATATTCAAGGACAACCAAGAGCCTAAGCTTGGGGATGCCCTGGAAGGCGTCCCCTCTTTCGTCTTCATTCATCGGTAACTTTACTTGGAGCTATATTTTTACTCACCACATGATATGTGTTTTGCTTGGAGCGTCATTTTATTTTCTTTAGCTTTGCTTGCTGTTTGAATAAAGTATCAAGATCTGAAATTATTAAATGGGAGAGTCTTCACTTGGTTGCATAATTATTCGACTACTCATTGATCTTCACTTATATCTTTCAGAGTAGTTTGTCATTTGCTCTAGTACTACACTTATATCTTTTAGAGCATGGCGGTGGTTTTATTTTGTAGAAATAGATGAACTCTCATGCTTCACTTATATTATTTTGGGAGTCTTAAGTAGCATGGTAATTTTCTTAAAATCTTAATATGCTAGGCATACAAGATTTGTAAGAATTCTTATGAGTGTTGTCGGTGTCAAAACCGGCGGATCTCGGGTAGGGGGTCCCGAACTGCGCGTCAAGGCCAGATGGTAACAGGAGACAAGGGACACGATGTTTTTACCCAAGTTCGGGCCCTCTCGATGGAGGTAATACCCTACTCCTGCTTGATTAATATTGATGATATGGGTAGTACAAGAGTAGATCTACCACGAGATCAAGGAGGGCTGAATTGATTTTGCTATACGGGCGAGTAGTTCCGCATTCCAAGCTCGTGGCTCATCGATCTGGCGATCAACATTGTAGAGGTGATACGCTCCATTGTGGAGGACTCTGGTGACGATGAAGGGACCTTCCCAAGTAGGAGCAAGCTTGTGTGGTTTCTGTTGATCCACTCGGAGGACCAAATCTCCTTCTTGGAAGGCTCGACTCTTCACATTCCGGGCGTGGAATCGACGCAAGTCTTGCTGATAAATGGTTGATCTGGTCATGGCCATTTCCCTCTCTTCTTCTAGGAGGTCGACTGCGTCTTGCCGGGCTTGTTCTGCTTCATCTTTGGTATAGAGTTCGACTCGAGGTGCGTTGTGAAGAAGATCACTCGGCAGAACTACTTCGGCTCCATAAACCAGAAAGAATGGAGTTCTTCCAGTCGACCGGTTAGGGGTGGTCCTCAATCCCCACAGAATTGATGGAAGCTCGTCGACCCAAGCACCTGCCGCGTGCTTGAGATCACGCATCAGTCGAGGCTTTAGTCCTTTGAGAATCAGACCATTTTCTCTCTCGGCTTGACCATTCGACTGGGGATGGGTGACCGATGCGTAGTCGACTCATGTGCCTTGAGAGGCGCAGAAAGCTCTGAACTTGTCCGAATCAAAGTTTGACCCATTGTCAGTGATGATGCTATGCAGGACTCCATATCTGAATGTTAGCCCTGTGACGAAACTGATAGCAGTGCAAGCATCAAGATTCTTGATGGGCTTAGCTTCAATCCATTTGGTAGACTTGTTGACTGCCACAAGCACATGAGTGAAGCCACTCCTGCCTGTTCTCAGTGGACCAACCATGTCTAGTCCCCAGACAGCAAAGGGCCAGACGAGTGGAATGGTCTTCAGGGCTGATGCAGGCTTGTGTGACATGTTGGAGTAGAACTGGCACCCTCCACACTTGTCGACTATCTCTTTTGCCATCTCATTTGCTCTTGGCCAGTAAAATCCCGCTCGGTATGCTTTAGCCACAATGGTCCGAGAGGACGCATGGTGACCACAGGTCCCCGAGTGGATATCATCAAGGATTATCCGACCCTCTTCTGGTGTTATGCACTTCTGACCGATTCCAGTCGCGCTTTCTCTATATAACTGTCCCTTTATGACTGTGAAGGCCTTGGATCGGCGAACGATCTGTCGAGCCTCTTCCTCGTCCTCTGGGAGTTCTTTCCTTAGGATATACGCGATGTATGGTATCGTCCAGTCGGGAGTGATTGCTAAGACTTCCATGATTAGGTCGACCACAGCAGGAACTTCGACTTCAGTCGGATCTGTGGCACTTTTCGGCTGCGGGGCTTCTTCTGTAAAAGGATCTTCTTGGACTGACGGCGAGTGAATGTGTTCCAGGAACATGTTGCTGGGAATGGCTTCTCTCTTGGAGCCTATCTTTGCCAAATCATCAGCTGCCTGATTTTTCAGTCGGGGGATGTGATGAAGCTCCAACCCCTTGAATTTCTTTTCTAGCTTTCTCACTGCATTGCAATAACCAGTCATAGCCGGACTTCTGACGTCCCACTCCTTCATCACCTGATTAACCACCAAATCTGAGTCGCCATAGACCATGAGGCGACGGACGCCGAGTGAAATGGCCATGCGCAACCCATATAAAAGTGCTTCATATTCTGCTTCATTATTGGAGGAATCGAAGTGAATCTAGAGAACGTATCTGAGCTTATCTCCTCGGGGGGAAACTAATACTACCCCAGCACCGGAACCATTCAGCATCTTAGATCCATCAAAGAACATGGTCCAGTGCTCCGAGTGAACTTGAGTCGGAAGTTGCTGTTCAATCCACTCGGCGATGAAATCTGCGATTGCTTGGGACTTGATAGCCTTCTTTGCTTCAAACTTGATATCTAAGGGAAGGAGTTCAATCGCCCACTTGGCCACTCGACCAGTTGCATCTCTGTTATGCAGAATCTCTAACAGCGGGGCGTCACTGACGACCGTAATGGAGTGGTCAGAGAAGTAATGTGCAACCTTCTTCGTGGTCATATAAATCCCATATACAAGCTTCTGGTAGTGAGGGTATCTTTGTTTTGAAGGGGTTAAAACTTCAGACACATAATAGACTGGGTGCTGAACTCTGAAGGCCTTTCCTTCTTCTTCCCGCTCGACCGTAAGTACTGTGCTGACAACTTGTCCTGTGGCTGCAATGTAAAGCTACAGAGGCTCTTTGCCGATTGGGGCAGCAAGCACCGGCTGGGTGGAGAGCAGAGCTTTGAGCTCTGCAAAATGCTGCATCAGCTTCTGGAGTCCACTCGAACTTGTCAGACTGCTTCATCAGTCGGTAAAGAGGCAACGCCTTTTCACCGAGACGAGAAATGAATCGACTTAGGGTGGCCAAGCAGCCTGTAAGCTTTTGGACATCGTGCACGTGTACGGGACGCTTCATCCGGAGTATGGTGCCCACTTTCTCAGGATTGGCATCGATCCCCCGTTCGGAAATGAGAAAACCGAGTAACTTTCCACCTGGAACTCCGAATGTGCACTTTGATGGATTGAGCTTGATATCGTACCTCCTGAGGTTGGCAAAGGTTTCAGCAAGGTCAGTCCGCAGGTTGGAACCTTTCCGTGACTTGACCACAATATCGTCCATGTATGCCTCCACATTCTGACTGATTTGAGTGAGTAAACACTTCTGAATCATTCTCATGAACGTGGCTCCGGCGTTCTTGAGGCCGAACGGCATGGTGACATAACAAAAGCATCCGAATGGAGTGATGAAAGCTGTTTTGATCTCGTCGGGTCAATACAGACGGATCTGGTGGTACCCAGAATAGGCATCTAGAAAAGACAATCTCTCGCACCCCGCAGTCGAGTCGACTATTTGGTCGATGCGAGGGAGAGGAAAATGATCTTTCGGGCAGGCCCGATTGATATGTTTGAAATCAATGCACATGCGAAGTGACTTGTCTTTCTTGGGGACCATGACGACATTGGCGAGCCACTCGGAGTGGTAAATCTCTCGGATGAACTCCGCTGCTAAGAGCCGAGCCACCTCCTCGCCAATGGCTTGCTTCTTATGGACGGTGGACCGTCGAAGATGTTCCTTCACAGGCTTGAATTTTGGGTCGACTCGTAGACGGTGCTCAGCCAGCCCTCTGGGAACTCCAGGCATGTCAGAGGGTTTCCATGCGAAGATGTCCCAGTTCTCACGGAGGAGCTGGACGAGCGCTTCTTCCTATTTGGAGTCGAGCGTCGTTGAGATGTGAGTCGGGGCAGCATCGGGGTCGGTCGGGTGAATGTGGACTGTCTTTGTTTCACCGGACGACTGAAAAGCTGATTCTGAAGCAGGCTTCTTAGCTCGAAGCAACTCACTCGGATCTGTAGTCTTCTGATACTCTTGCAGCTCAACAACTGCCATCTGAGCATTTGCAATCTTTGAGCCTTTCTGAAAACACTCTTCTGCTTTCTTTCGGTTGCCCGTAACAGTGATCACACCTTTGGGGCCAGGCATGTTCAGTTTGAGATACACGTAACATGGCCGAGCCATGAAGCGTGCGTAAGCTGGCCTGCCCAGAATGGCATGATAAGCACTTTGGAAGTCCACAACCTCGAATGTCAACTTTTCCTTGCAGTAATTCTTTGAATCACCGAAAACCACATCCAGAGCAATCTGGCCGAGTGATTCGGCTTTCTTCCCAGGAATGACTCCGTGGAAGCTCATGTTACTGGTACTGAGCCTGGACATCGGAATGCCCATCCCTTTCAATGTTTCAGCATACAGTATGTTCAGGCCACTGCCACCATCCATCAGGACCTTGGTCAGTCGAGTGCCTTCGACAATTGGGTCGACCACCAAAGCTTGCCTCCCAGGGGTGGCAATGTGCGTAGGGTGATCAGACTGGTCGAATGTGATGGCAGTCTGAGAACACTTCAGATAACTGGGCGTTGCCGGAGCAACCATGTTCACCTCGCGGTTAATGACTTTCAGTCGACTTTTGCTTTTGACATCGGCAAAAATCATCAGGGTGGAATTGACTTGGGGGTATCCATCGTCACTGTCTTCCTTGTCCTCAACTCTGTCCGACTCTTTCTCCTTATCCTTGGACTGCTTGCCTTGAAACTGCTGGATCAGGAGCCGGCACTGTCGAGTGGTATGCTTTGGGTAAATAAAATTACCCTCTTCATCTTTCTTGGTGTGGATGTGACATGGCAGATCCAAAACATCATTTTCATCTTGATCCTTGACTTTCTTGGGTTTCCAGGGCCCCTTGGGCTTTCCCTGGAATTTTCCCTGGGCTACGGCCAGGGCCTCTCCAGGGGCGGCTGGCTTGGCCTTCTGCTTCTGCTTCCGACTGGAATTTCCCCCGGTTTCTTGGGCGACTGTCTTGTGCTTGCCACTCCGGAGTCGATCTTCGTCTTCACAATTAGCGTATTTGGTGGCAATCTCCATCATCCGATTCAGAGACATTTCTCCACTTCGACCGAACTTCAGATTCAATTCTCTGTACTTGACGCCTTCCTTAAAGGCACAAACTGCTTGATGGTTTGGCACATTCTCAACCGTGTGATGCAGTGTGATCCACCTCTGGATGTAATCCCTCAGAGTTTCATTCGGTTTCTACACGCAAGACCGCAATTCTGTAAGGCCTGCGGGTCGCTTGCATGTTCCCTCAAAGGTGGTGACAAACACTCGGGAGAGGTCCTCCCAAGTGTAGATGCTGCTGGGTGCCAACTGATTTAGCCACGCTCTGGCTGAGCCTTCTAACATGAGAGGCAAATGCTTCATAGCCACCTCATCATTGCCGCCGCCAATCTGTACAGCCACTCGGTAATCTTCGAGCCATGTGTCAGGCTTAGACTCACCGGTGAACTTGCTGACTCCAGTCGCCAACCTGAAGTTGGGAGGAATCACTGCGGCTCTGATGGCTCGACTGAAACACTCTGGCCCCGAAACGTGCACTCTGCTGCTGGCAGGCGCATCTCTGTTGTGGCCTTCATGATGAGCTCTGTTCCTGTCAACCAAACCTTGAACGAGGATGGATCTCGCATCAAAGCCTGGGTCCCTGGGGTCGACTGGAATCCTCTGCCCAACACTATGAGGGCGCCTGTCATCTCGCTGTCGAGGCGCATATGACCCACTCCTCGGGGGAGGGGTTGGCACTCGACGTCGATCGTCACGATCGGATCGGTGGTCGTACTGCTCATTTCTTCTGTACTGATTGTGCCGGTCTCCACGCCCCTCACGCCTCGGGGGCGATCTCGGGTTGTGAGCCAACTGGACTGTATCTGTTGCAACGGATCGACTGTGGATCCTATCCCGCGACTGAGAAACGGCGGAATTCTGGTTTCCCGCTGCCCGGAGCAACGCTCTGATCTTCAACAAGCCCCTGCCAGCCTCCGACTGGGAGGGCTGAATTGATTCTTCTATACGGGCCGCAGCGGCCAAATTCTGAACTGGGGTTCGATATACCTGCGACGGCGGGAAGAGCTGACGCCGACTAGACTCGGGAGCTTGCTGACGTCGACTGGACTCGGGAGCTCGCTGACGCGCTTGCTCGTCGAGTATTCGCTGGAGATTCTCCAGTCGAGTGCGCTCGGCCAGGTTAGCCAAGCGCGCGTCCTCCAAGGCCCGGGCCTCGGGGGTTTCTCCGATGATAGGAGTGTGGAGTGCGTCCATGTTCCGGCGGCGAAGCTCCTCTCGCTGTAATGACGCGAGAGGTTCGGGGAGATACTCATCGTGGGGATGCGACGGGTCGCCCCCACCCGCGCCTCCATCAGCGCGAGGGAAACCGGGAGGACTGTGTGTTCCATCGACCGCCAGAACCTCAGCCGCTGGGTCGCTGCTGTCGCACTCGGATGCGGTCTCCGCAGAGCCAGTCGACAGGTCGAACAGGCCGCAGAGGGATTCGTCGGGCTCGATTGCCGCGACTTGTGGGGCCGCCGACTGGCGGGCCACGGCATGCCTCACCCACCGCTGAAGTCTCGACCGACCGGAGCGTTTGCGCTGGTGAGAGACAGGGCGGGGAGACGACATGGGGGCCGACTGATACTGGGTCGACGGCTGCCGCAGGAGGACGCCACGAATGCACGCGCAGAAGTGCGTTGCACCGCGGACGGGGAGCGCGTCGATGTCGAGTGGTGCCTCCTGAAGCCAGGCGGAGTCGTCGGCGATGAACGTGAGCGCGCCGAGACGGATCTCGCGGCCCTCCACCAAAACTCCGCAAGAAACCATGATCAAAGGGATCGGAAAAGATCGCAACTTCTCCAACTAAGCGCTAAGATTCCTGCCCCACGGTGGGCGCCAACTGTCGTGGTTCTAACTCTGACAGTGATGTAGGGGGGTGAGTATGGAGAGGCTAGATCTCAGCTATGAAGAAGTTGTAAGCACGCAAGGTTTACGAGTTCAGGCCCTTCTCGGAGGAAGTAATAGCCCTACATCTCGGAGCCCGGAGGCGGTCGATTGGATTATGCATGTATGGATTACAGGGGTGCGAACCCTTGCTACTGAGGAGGGGGGTGGCTTATATAGAGTTCGCCAGCCCTCTCCCGCCCTCAGTAATGCAGGGGTTAAGGTACATTAAGGTCGGGCATTACTGGTAACGCCCCTAATAAAGTGCTATGATGACCATAAAGATTACTTAATGACCGACCGTTTGCCTGCAGAGTGACTTTAGATCTCCTGGCCGTCGAGTGGTTGGCTTCATGGTCGAGTGATAGCTTCTTGGTCGAGTGTCTTGAACCCGTCGAGTGGGTATCCTTTAAGTCGATTGAAAGATGACTTTTTCTAAGGATGTCCTTGGGTAGGGCCCTTAGGACAGGTCCGTGCTCCTACCCTAGGTACATAGCTTCATCACCTAAGCTTGGGGATGCCCCGGAAGGCATCCCCTCTTTCGTCTTCATTCATCGGTAACTTTACTTGGAGCTATATTTTTATTCACCACATGATATGTGTTTTTCTTGGAGCGTCATTTTATTTTCTTTAGCTTTGCTTGCTGTTTGATAAAGTATCAAGATCTGAAATTATTAAATGGGAGAGTCTTCACTTGGTTGCATAATTATTCGACTACTCATTGATCTTCACTTATATCTTTCGGAGTAGTTTCTCATTTGCTCTAGTACTACACTTATATCTTTTAGAGCACGGCGGTGGTTTTATTTTGTAGAAATAGATGAACTCTCATGCTTCACTTATATTATTTTGAGAGTCTTAAGTAGCATGGTAATTTGCTTAAAATCTTAATATGCTAGGCATACAAGATTTGTAAGAATTCTTATGAGTGTTGTCGGTGTCAAAACCGGCGGATCTCGGGTAGGGGGTCCCGAACTGCGCGTCAAGGCCGGATGGTAACAGGAGACAAGGGACATGATGTTTTTACCCAGGTTCAGGCCCTCTCGATGGAGGTAATACCCTACTCCTGCTTGATTAATATTGATGATATGGGTAGTACAAGAGTAGATCTACCACGAGATCAAGGAGGCTAAACCCTAGAAGCTAGCCTATGGTATGATTGTGTATATAGATGGTTGTCCTACGGACTAGAACCTTCCGGTTTATATAGACACCGGATAGGGTTAGGGTTACACAGAGTCGGTTACAATGGTAGGAGATCTTGAGTATCTGCATCGCCTAGCTTGCCTTCCACGCCAAGGAAAGTCCCATCCGGACACGGGACGAAGTCTTCAATCTTGTATCTTCATAGTCCAGGAGTCCGGCGAAGGTATAGTCCGGCTACCCGAACACCCCCTAATCCAGGACTCCCTCAGTAGCCCCTGAACCAGGCTTCAATGACGACGAGTCCGACGCGCGGATTGTCTTCGACATTGCAAGGAGGGTTCATCCTCCAAGTCCTTCATAGAAGATTGTAGACACCAGGAATAGTGTCCGGCTCTGCAAAATAAGTTTCCACATATTGCCATAGAGAGAATAATATTAACACAAATCAGATCTGCTGATGTATTCTGCAGTGCGTCATCACACTACGGCCAAGTCCTTTTACAAATTGTCTTTATTTTTTCCCCCTCAGCACGTTTTGTGAGGCGGTTTCCTTGGCACGTCTTGTCAAAGCAGAGATCGTGTGCCCCTTTTTACGGGATTCTCATCAATACGGACGTGGGTAACCCAACCGCGCCATTTACCACGACGCTTGGGAGGCAAGCGAGTTTTATTAGGTAGGTGGGGACGCATAACCGCATCCGCCCATATAAGGGTATAAGGATCCACCTTTTTACCTACGCCTTCCTCCTCCTTTGCCAATCCACCTCTCGCGCACTTGAGCTCCAGCGCTCAAGCCCGCTCTTCCCACCTCAACCTACTCCAGCAATGTCTGGAGCGGGAGGCAAGTGGATGGTCTCCTCCATCACGGAGGTTCAAGTAAAAAAGCTAAGGAAGGCCGGATACCTGTCCAAGGACATCCCGCACCGGCTTCCCGAGAAGGGGCAGCTTCTCCCCACCCCACAGCCCCATGAGAGGGTAGTATTCCTTCCCCACTTCCTCCGCGGACTGGGTTTCCCACTCCACCCATTTTTCCGGACTCATGTTCTACTATGGCCTGGATTTCCACGATCTGGCCCCGAACTTCATCCTCAACATCTCGGCGTTTATCGTCGTGTGTGAGGCCTTCCTCCGCATCCGCCCCCATTTCGGCCTTTGGCTCAAGACCTTCAACGTCAAGCCTAAGGTGGTGCGCGGCAGCCAAGCGGAGTGTGGAGGCGCCATGGCTGGCAAGATAGCCAACGTCCTCTGGTTCGAGGGCTCCTTTGTGGTGACCCTGAAGGGGTGGCAAGCCGGGTGGTTTTACATCACCGAGCCACGCGATCCGACATGGGTCGCGGCCCCCGAGTTTAGATCTGGACCCCCCACGCGGCTCGTGTCCTGGAAAGAGACCGGCCTGTCGTGGGGCAATGAGGAAGAGGTGACCGGACTGAAGACATGCATCCAGTCCCTGGTAAACAAGCCAATCCGGCTTGTCAATATAGTCCAGGTCATGCTCGTTCATCTGATCCTCCCGTGCCAACAACGGGGCTTCAATTTGTGGGAGTTCGACCCGGCGCAGCACCGAACCCTCAACAGGCTCTTCGACACGACATATGAAGACGTCTGGAAGGCGCTGATCAAAGGCGCCGAGGCCCCAACATCCGCTTCCGAGGATCGCGGATACAACACGCAGCGTCATGCTAGCGCGGTGAGCTATCTCTACCTTTGACAGGATATCATGCTCTTTTTATTTTTTCATAGTTTGACTCTATGCGGGATCTAAACTCCCATACCTTTAACAGGCTTGGCAGGCGGTATGCGGACCAATTAACTGTCCGGCTCCCCTGCCCGAAGACCCAGCCCCTGCGCTCCTAGTGAAGCTGCTGGCTCCGGCACCTTATGTGGTGCCGGAGAAGAAAGTCAAGAAGAAGAAGACCACCGGGACTCGAAAGAGTGCCCATAATGTGGTGGTGTCGGACTCATCGGCTAACGAGTCCGAGACGCCCTCCTCCCATGAAAACGAGGAGGAGGAAGAAGAAGACTCTCCCCCCCCCCAGCGGAGGGAGAAGAGAAGAAGAAGGTCGGCCCAGCCGGGGGCCGAGGGGTCTAGAAAAAGGAAGACCCCTCCGCCGGACTACTCCCACGACGCCGAAGAGGGCGAGGAGGAATGGCCGAACAGGGCCAAACGTCCGGCGAAATCGTAAGTTCGGATGTCAGAGTAACTCATGATGCTCCTTTTAGTGCCCAGCTTTCCCTAACGTCGATCATATTTATGCAGCCCGCCCCGGGCCGAATTCAACGAATCGTCGGGCGGCTCCCTGGACCCACGGACGTGGACTCAGTCCTGCCCGCTGTCTCCCCCCGCACTACAGACGACGCCGAAGTGGTGTCGCGACAAGCTCCGGGGCAGGAGGAGGTGGTCCTGGAGGAGCCGCAAGGCAACCTCCCGGACTCCAGGGTCGAAGGGGGCAAGACCCCCCAGGGCTCCAAGTCTGGCTTTGAGACGGACACCGCGCCGGAAACTTCAACAGTTCCGGACCGCGGCAGGCGAACTCCTCCCAAGAGGAGCAAGCCTTCTGAGCCAGCGGCTTCCGTCCAACCGGAGACGCTGGACAATCTGCTGGAGGTGCTTGACGGCGCCTCCATCGACGAGGGGCACCGTACTATCATGAGTACGGTGATCCAGAGGGTTCAGTCCGCCAAGAGCGGACTTACTGAAGCTTGCGCTAGCCTTCTGACAGGCTTCGAGGTGAGTAAAAATATGTCAAAATATTACCACATAGACAGTAGCCCCTGATGCTCTGTTTGGCGTTCGGAAAGAAAAGCCGAATAGAGGATCTAATAATTTTCGCAGGAGTCTAACAAAAAAGAGTCAATATGCGTATGCAGGCTTCGCTGCTATCCACCGCCGCACTGACCGCGGAGGTGGGTGTCCTAAAAAAGGACCTCGAGCGGACCGAGCAGGAGCTCGGCCTTGCCAAGCGGCAGCTCGAGGAAAAGGAAGGTAAGAAATACCCTACAGAAAAAGGTGCCTATAGAAAGGCGTGATTGCAAAAAATAACAGGATCGTACTGCTTATTGTAGGGGCCTTAACTGAGGTGGCAACCCTCAAGCAGGCGCTATCTGAGGCCGAAAAGAAAGCGGCCGAGGAGCGCACCGAGCGAGAAAGACTTGGGGCTCAGGTCGGCGAGGTGCAGCAAGAGCTGCAGGCTCTCATGGAAAAACATGAGAGCTTGGAGCTTGAGTCAAATGCGCAATCATCCGAGCTCACGTCAGCCCTTGAGACCGCCAAGGGTGCCAAGGCCGAAGCCCAAAAGGCCCTCCAAGAGTTTGAGGAGATGAAAAAGATAGCAGCGGGTAAGGCATTCTTAATGCAAAGTAGAAATATAAAAGTAAACTACTTGTCACTTACCCGAATCCGGAGTTCTCCAGGGGCGTTCACAGATCTTCCCCGCAGCGTATCCGACGCCGCCGCATTCTACCGAGCTGAAGAGGGCAGCTCGACGGAGAGTGTGTTCTGGTCTCAGTATTCTGAGGCCGGACACCCTGTGCCCTTGAGCGACCAGCTTAAACAGCTGGTCGAGCTCCACAAGGCGGCCAAACAAGCCATGAAGGGCTTCCTAGTTTGGCTGTGGCCCGGAGAGGCCCTGCCTGGGAGCTATTTCGGGCTGGTGCAGCGGCTGGTGGAGGCCTGTCCAAGGCTCGACGCCATCAAGCGCTCCATCTGCATCGAAGGTGCCCGGAGGGCCCTTGCCCGTGCAAAGGTGCACTGGGGTAAGCTGGACGGTGAGAAGCTTGTGAAGGATGGGCCGCCGCCGGGGAAGGAGCATCGCAAGCCCGAGAACTACTACAAGGATGTTCTTGCGGGTGCCCGCCTTGTGGCGGATGAATGTACCAAAGATGTAATTTTTCAATGAACTCGCTCATGTTTTATCCTGTGCCCTGAAAACTTGTTCATATGCGCCAAGCAATGCTTATTGAATTTAAAATATTATTTTCTGTGCGGCCGTTTATCAAAAATTGAGAGATGGCCAGTCGTCGGCTTCTGCCCCCATGCCACTAGTGCTGGGGTGTTCGGGATAAACCTGAGCGCTCTTTTTCCCATAGTTGGGTCCTTCGAGGGAGGCGCTCAGCACAACGAACCAGGCAATCGGACTATAATGCTTGAACACTCTCACTTAGCCATAGAACTTTATAATTTTAAATTTCGGCGAAGCCCCTAGTTCGGAAGACCGAGTTCGGGGCGCTATCCACGCCTTGGCCGGACAAAGCCGGCTCCTCGCTCGAAGCGGCATAAGTCTTTAGGGACTCGAAAAACCTCTCGAACAGCGACCGGTCTCTCGCCTTATCATGACAGTCAGTTTTAGCTTTCTCCACTGAGGTGCTTAACCCAGCTGAACCGGGGCACAATCGCAGTGGTTCTCCTAGTGCTACCTTAGCCGATATAGCGGAACGTAAGGCACCAAAACATAGGAGCCGGGCAAACCCAACTATTGACCCAAATCATGATTCGGAGCCGATGCATATAGTGCTGTAAGTTTGGGGTGCCGCACTTGGGAAAGTGTACGGACTTTTCACACCAGATTGAAGGGTACTGAAGCCCCTGGCGTGTTTGCCATACCATGGCGTACGGGTGCGATCATGTTATTGAATAGACATATATATGAAAAGGGGATAATGCAAAAAATAGACGAAAAGCTATGCATTGTTTATAAAGAGGCTATTGATTAAAGCCGAACGATACAAGTAGTGCGATAAGCAAAAAGATATTGGACTATTTAACATGTCCTGACCAGGGGCAGGCCGCGGAATTGTATTCAAAACAGGTATACTGCTCGTAACAGAGACCACCTGGGAGTTCCATAATGCGGCATGGCCTGTCTACCTCCTTGGATCTTGCATCGTTTGTGCGGCAGTCGAATTGCCGAACAGGTTGTCCGAAGTATGGAGTCCTGAAAGTAAGAGAAAGAAAAAGGAATCCGGCAGCCCCTAGTACGTTTTAAGCCATATTTCGGGCGTGCCGTTATTGTGCCCCTTCCCCTATGCCCATGGAATTTCGAGGGCGTAGTTATGTACGCGAGGCACTGATTTTGCTATGTCGCGAGGGCTGGGGTTAGGGCCGCGTTGCTATGCCTGATTAGAACGTGCCAGGCGGTCATGTTGTAGGTTACTCCGGGCGCGCTTGGCAGTGTCTGGCTTTTGAACGGCCGGAGTGGAGAATTGCCTAAGAAGGCTGCTTTGTACTTCCGCTGCGAGAGCTGCCGTGTGCTCCTCCATACGGAGGGAGCGTTCAGTGTTTCCATTGACCGTGATTACTCCTCGAGGGCCTGGCATCTTGAGCTTGAGATATGCGTAGTGCGGCACCGCATTGAACTTTGCGAATGCGGTTCATCCGAGCAGGGCGTGATAGCCACTGCAAAACGGGACTATATCGAAGATTAACTCTTCGCTTTGGAAGTTATCCGGAGATCCGAAGACCACATCAAGTGTTACGGAGCCTGTACAATTGGCCTCTACACCTGGTATAACGCCTTTGAAGGTCGTTTTTGTGGGCTTAATCCTTGAGGGATCTATGCCCATTTTCTGCACTGTATCCTGGTAAAGCAGGTTCAGGCTACTGCTGCCGTCCATGAGGACTCTTGTGAGATGAAATCCGTCGATGATTGGGTTGAGAACCAATGCGGCGAAGCCGCCATGACGGATGCTAGTGGGGTGGTCCCTTCGATCGAAAGTGATTGGGCAGGAGGACCATGGGTTGAACTTTGGGGCGACTGGCTCCATCGCGTATACGTCCCGTAGCGCGCGCTTCCGCTCCCTTTTGGGAATGTGGGTTGCGTATATCATGTTCACCGTCTGCACTTGTGGGGGAAACCCCTTCTTTCCATTGTTGTTCGGCGGCCTGGGCTCCTCCTCGTCGTCGCTATGCAACCCCTTGTCTTTGTTTTCGGCTCTTAACTTGCCTGCCTGCTTGAACACCCAACAATCCCTGTTGGTGTGATTGGCTGGCCTTTCGGGGGTGCCATGGATCTGGCACAAGCGGTCGAGTATTCGGTCCAAACTGGACGGGCCCTGAGTATTCTTTTTAAATGGCTTTTTCCGCTGACCAGATTTATAGCCTGTGAATCCGGCGTTAACTGCCGTATCTTCATTGTTGTCGCTGCTAACGCGGTGCTTTTGCTTATTTCGACGTGTCCTGCCACTTTTGTCCTTGGTATCCAAATTACTAGGGTTCTTTGATAAGTTGTTGCTGCGAGCTAGCCAGCTATCTTCGCCTGCGCAAAAGCGGGTCATGAGTGTCGTGAGGGCTGCCATAGATTTCGGCTTTTCCTGTCCCAGGTGCCGGGCAAGCCACTCGTCGTGGATGTTATGCTTGAAGGCTGCTAGGGCCTCTGCGTCCGGACAGTCGACTATCTGGTTTTTCTTTGTTATGAACCGTGTCCAGAATTGCCTGGCCGATTCCTCTGGCTGCTGAATTATGTGGCTTAGGTCATTGGCATCCGATGGTCGGACATAAGTGCCCTGGAAGTTGTCGAGGAATGCGGCTTCTAGGTCCTCCCAAGAACCGATTGAGTCCGCTGGCAGGCTGTTAAGCCAGTGCCGGGCCGGTCCTTTGAGTTTGAGCGGGAGGTATTTGATGGCGTGTAGATCATCGCCACGTGCCATGTGGATGTGAAGGAGATAATCCTCGATCCATACCGCTGGATCTGTCGTGCCATCGTATGATTCGATATTTACGGGTTTGAAACCCTCTGGGATTTTATGATCCATTACTTCATCTATGAAGCATAGTGGGTGTGCGGCGCCCCTGTATTGGGCTATATCACGACGCAGCTCAGAAGAGCTATGTCTGTTGTGTTCGGCCCTGCCAGATTTGTTGTATCCGGAGTGAAGATCATTGTCACGTGTCGTAGGGCGCCTGCGCGATCCGTAGATCGATCTTGTTTGTCTTGCCTTATCCTCCAGTACATCTCGTAGGTCTGGCGCATTTTCCCGTGCCTTGGTTGAGCGGCGTCGGGGCATGGCGTGAGTGGAGGGCCGAGCGGCTTCTCTATCGCGGCCACGAGGTGGCCGGTCTGCCATGTCGTGCACTGCTGACGTAGGCGCTTCCTCCTCTGATCGGGGTAGCGGCTTGCGCTTTGGGTAGCTCTTGGAGGGGCGTTTGAGTTCATACTCTTCAGTCGCAAGGACTTCAGTCCATCTATCAGCTAGCAGATCTTGATCAGCTCTAAGCTGTTGCTGCTTTTTCTTGAGGCTGTTTGTCGTGGCTAAAAGCCTGCGTTTGAAACGCTCTTGTTCGGCGGGGTCTGATGGTACGATGAATTCGTCGTCATCGAGGCTTGCCTCGTCTTCGGAGGGAGACATATAGTTATCATCCTCAACCTCTCGGTCTGCCGCTCTCTCATGAGGGCTGGCTTCTCCATCTTCCTGCGCCGAATCTTGCTGGGGAGGGTGTTCTTCGGCGCTATCCGGGGTACTATTATCTCCGGTGCCGGAATCACCGTTTTTGCTTTGGCGGGATTTAGAGCGGCGCCGCTGACGCCGGCGCTTTGGCTGTTTCTTGGAGGTGTCATCCCCCGCTGTTCCATCACCATCTCCATCTTTTGGAGTATCCACCATATATATGTCATTTGACGAGGTGGCTGTCCAGCGCCCTACGGGCGCTGGTTCCTGTTCTTCTCCTACCTCGTCGTCCATACCATCAAAGTCTTCAGAGCCGAAGTCAAGCATGTCGGTTAAATCATCGACAGTGGCTACCAAGTGGGTGGTGGGTGGGCTTTGAATTTCTTCATCGTCCGTATCCCATCCTCGCTGAACGTAATCCGGCCAGGGCTCTCCTGATAAAGAGAGAGACTTGAGAGAATTCAGGATGTCGCCAAAGGCGAGTGCTGAAAGATGTCCGCGGCGGTGAACTCCATTATCGGCGCCCAATCGGATTCGACTGGCAGGGGCGCGAGGGGTTCGGAGTCCGGGGAGGAGTCCGGACCCTCGGGGTGACGGGTCACGCGGAGTGCGGGGCTGGCGTTCGGCTTGATCGCCTTTGAGATTGCAGCCCCTGAGGTGACGCCCAACCGTTCATCCTCGCTTGGCGCAATAGGCTCCGAGTTAAGGGTCGGAACCGGTGTGTATGCGGCTTCCAGGACACTGTTCGGAGGTAGAGCTAGATCATGCCCCTCGAGGTAGTGCGGCGCGCTTGGCTGTGGCTCGAACCCATCGAAGATCAAGTCTCCGCGGATATCAGCCGTGTAGTTTAAGCTTCCAAACCTGACTTGATGGCCAGGGGCGTAGCTTTCGATCTGCTCCAGATGACCAAGTGAATTGGCCCACAGAGCGAAGCCGCCGAAGACGAAGATCTGTCCGGGGAGAAAAGTCTCACCCTGGACCTCATCGTTGTTGATGATCAGAGGAGCCATCGGGCCTAAAGGCGACGACACAGAGGAACTCTCAATGAAAGCACCAATGTCGGTGTCAAAACCGGCGGATCTCGGGTAGGGGGTCCCGAACTGCGCGTCAAGGCCGGATGGTAACAGGAGACAAGGGACACGATGTTTTTACCCAGGTTCAGGCCCTCTCGATGGAGGTAATACCCTACTCCTGCTTGATTAATATTGATGATATGGGTAGTACAAGAGTAGATCTACCACGAGATCAAGGAGGCTAAACCCTAGAAGCTAGCCTATGGTATGATTGTGTATATAGATGGTTGTCCTACGGACTAGAACCTTCCGGTTTATATAGACACCGGATAGGGTTAGGGTTACACAGAGTCGGTTACAATGGTAGGAGATCTTGAGTATCCGCATCGCCTAGCTTGCCTTCCACGCCAAGGAAAGTCCCATCCGGACACGGGACGAAGTCTTCAATCTTGTATCTTCATAGTCCAGGAGTCCGGCGAAGGTATAGTCCGGCTACCCGAACACCCCCTAATCCAGGACTCCCTCAAGTGTGTTGGATACTAAGAGAAGTTTGATCCTTGATGATTGTTTTGAGAATATGGAGGTAATAATATCAAAGTCGTGCTAGTTGATAATTGTGAATTTGAGAAATACTTGTGTTGAAGTTAGCAACTCCCATAGCATGCACGTATGGTTAAAGTTGTGTAACAAATTTGAAACATGAAGTTTACCTGGCTTGTGCATCCTTATGAGTGGCGGTCCGGGACGAGCGATGGTCTTTTCCTACCAATCTATCCCCCTAGGAGCATGCGTGTAGTACTTGGTTTTTGATGACTTCTAAATTTTTGCAATAAGTATATGAGTTCTTTTGACTAATGTTGAGTCCATGGATTATACGCACTTTTACCTTTCCGCCATTTGCTAGCCTCTTCGGTACCGTGCATTGCCCTTTCTCACATTGAGAGTTGGTGCAAACTTCGCCGGTGCATCCAAACCCCGTGATATGATATGCTCTTTCACACATAAACCTCTCTATATCTTCCTCAAAACAGCCACCATACCTACCTATCATGGCATTTCCATAGCCATTCCGAGATATATTGCCATGCAACTTCCACCACCATCATCATCATCATCATGACATGCTTTACTTTTGTCATATTGCCATTGCATGATCTTGTAGTTGACATTGTATTTGTGGCAAAGCCACCATGCATTACTTTTCATACATGTCACTCTTGATTCATTGCACCATCCCGGTACACCGCCGGAGGCATTCATATAGAGTCATATCTTGTTCTAGTATCGAGTTGTAATCATTATGTTGTAATCAATAGAAGTGTGATGATCATCATTATTAGAGCATTGCCCAATCAAAAAAAAGAGAAAGGCTAAAAAGAAAAAAAGAAAGGCCCAAAAAAAAGAAAGAGAAAATAAAAAGGGCAATGCTACTATCTCTCTTTCCACATTTGTGCTTCAAAGTAGCACCTTGTTCTTCATGTAGTGAGTCTCATATATTGTGCTTCAAAGTAGCACCATGATTTTCATATAGTGAGTCTCATAAGTTGTCTTGTTCATACTAGTGGGAATTTTTCATTATAGAACTTGGCTTGTATATTCCAACGATGGGCTTCCTCAAAATGCCCTAGGTCTTCATAAGCAAGCAAGTTGGATGCACACCCACTAGTTTTCTTTTGTTGAGCATTCTTAGCTCTAGTGCATCCGTTGCACGGCAATCCCTACTCCTTGCATTAACATCAATTGATGGGCATCTCCATAGCTCATTGATTAGCCTCATTGATGTGAGACTTTCTCCTTTTTTGTCTTCTCCACACAATCCCCATCATCATATTCTATACCACCCATAGTGCTATGTCCATGGCTCGCGCTCATGTATTGCGTGAAGGTTGAAAAAGTTTGAGATTATTTAAGTATGAAACAATTGCTTGGCTTGTCATCGGGGGTATATAAGTTGGGAACATCTTTGTGTGACGAAAATGAAGCATAGCCTAACTATATAATTTTGTAGGGATGAACTTTCTTTTGCCATGCTATTTTGAGAAGACATGATTACTTTGATTAGTATGCTTGAAGTATTATTATTTTTATGTCAATATGAACTTTTGTCTTGAATCTTTCGGATCTGAATATTCATATCACAAGTAAGAAGAATTACATTGAAATTATGCCAAGTAGCACTCCGCATCAAAAATTATCTTTTTTATCATTTACCTACTCGAGGACGAGCAGGAATTAAGCTTGGGGATGCTTGATACGTCTCCAATGTATCTATAATTTTTGATTGCTCCATGCTATATTATCTACTGTTTTAGGCAATATTGGGCTTTATTTTCCACTTTTATATTATCTTTAGGACTAACCTATTAACCGGAGGCCCAGCCCAGATTTGCTGTTTTATGCCTATTTCAGTATTTCGAGGAAAAGGAATATCAGACGGAGTCAAAACGGAACGAAATCAACTGGAGAAATTACTTTTGGAAGGAAACCCACCTGATGGACTTGGACCCCATGTCAGAAGATACGGGAGGTGCTCACGAGGGTGGGGGGCGCGCCCTCCCCCCTGGGCGCGCCCCCTGCCTCGTGGGGCCCCCCGTAGCTCCACCGACGTTCTCCTTTCACCCATATATACCATCGTACCCTAAAACTTCCAGAACAGAAGATAGATCGGGAGTTCCGCCGCCGCAAGCCTCCAGAACCACCAAAAACCAATCGGGACCCCTTTCCGGTACCCTGCCGGAGGGGGGATCCATCACCGGTGGCCATCTTCATCATCCCGGCGCTATCCATGACGAGGAGGGAGTAGTTCACCCTCGGGGCTGAGGGTATGTACCAGTAGCTATGTGTTTGATCTCTCTCTCTCTCTCTCTCGTGTTCCCTCTATGGCACGATCTTGATGTATCCCGAGCTTTGCTATTGTAGTTGGATCTTATGATGTTTCTCCCCCTCTACTTTCTTGTGATGAATTGACTTTCCCCTTTGAAGTTATCTTATTGGGTTGAGTCTTTTATGAACACTTGATGTATGTCTTGGTGATCAACTTGCGGGTTTCGTGACATTGGGAACCTATGCATAGGGGTTGGCACACGTTCTTGATTCTCCGGTAGAAACTTTGGGGCATTCTTTGAAGTACTTTTATGTTGGTTGGATAAATCTGAGATTGTGTGATGCATATCGTATAATCATGCCCATGGATACTTGAGGTGACAATGGAGTATCTAGGTGACATTAGGGTTTTGGTTGATTTGTATCTTAAGGTGTTATTCTAGTACGAACTCTTTTATAGATTGATCCGAAAGAATAGCTTTGTGGTGGTTTCGTACCCGACCATAATCTCTACGTTTGTTCTCCGCTATTAGTGGCTTTGGAGTGACTCTTTGTTTCATGTTGAGGGATTGTTATATGATCTATCTATGTTATTATTGTTGAGAGAACTTACAGTAGTGAAAGTATGAACCCTAGGCCTTGTTTCCTACCATTGCAATACCGTTTACGCTCACTTTTACCGCTCACTACCTTGCTGTTTTTATATTTTCAGTTTACAAAAACCCATATCTACCATCCGTATCGCACTTGTATCACCATCTCTTCGCCGAACTAGTGCACCTATACAATTTGCCATTGTATTGGGTGTGTTGGGGACACAAGAGACTTTTTATTATTTGGTTGCAGGGTTGTTTGAGAGAGACCATCTTCCTCCTACGCCTCTCGCGGATTGATAAACCTTAGGTCATCCACTTGAGGGAAATTTGCTACTGTCCTACAAACCTGTGCACTTGCAGGCCCAACAACGTCTACAAGAAGAAGGTTGTGTAGTAGACATCAGTGGCTCAAAGAAAGAGAGTAAAGAAAACTCACCATCAACGATATCCTCAATCTCATGGAAGCCGGAGGTCAGCATTGCCTCCTTGTCGGTCCAGGAGGAGCGCTCGGTCTCGAACTCGGCCAGGAGTTCAGTCTCTTTCTTCTCCGCCTCCTCCTGCGCCTTCTTGAGCAGCTCCTTCTGCTCCGCCAGCTGTGTAGCCAGCAGGTCGCGCTCCACGA